>NC_072893.1:58194242-58497272 GCF_027943255.1 Anastrepha obliqua | reverse complement strand
CGTACATGCATACATATTGTAAATAAAAATACATTTAGAAATATAAACATTTTAACGTATCCGCCGAAATGGGCAAACGGGAGTGAGTTAGCTTCACGAGCCAAACAACACATTTTCTGCAGAAGTTTACCGAAATCTATTTTATTAGGCCACAGTAATCAGCCGAAAGATGAAGTAATAAAAGAGTGTAGATCAACTTTTCGCAATTAAAACTGCACTTAAATGCTAAATGAGCTTATTAAAGACAGGTATGTGCTGGTAATTTATTTATTTTTTATTTATTTTTTGTAACTTCCATTTCTTCTTTGAAAGTTTTTGCTCCTTTTTATCTGCACTCGCTGCCTATTATTGTAGCCTTTGCAATAATTTCATCATATGCAATTCACACGCACACTCAGAAAGCACACTCACCTGCGATGCTGCAGTTACCAAAGTGCTCACACTCTATATATTTTACGCTCAGAGTCAGCAGCTGAGAGTCTGCTGAGAATTGTTGATAAGGCTGAGAGCCGAAACAGGTGAAGCAGTAGAGCAAATTTTTCAAATATTAACCCGGTGTTGATATTTGGGGTAAAATTTTTCCATTATTTTCAGGTAAAAATTTGATCTTTGTGGGTTTGATTGAATACTTAAGAGTATTTTAAAATTCTGCTAGTCACTTAAAATTAGTTACGTAGATTAAAAAATAGTAATAGTGAAACACATTTTGGACAAAAAAATTTTCAGGAAAAAAAATGAATTAGTAATTATATTATAATATTAATAATAATAATAATTATATAAGTAATATAATGACTAGAAATCCCCGAAAGTTGAACCTTAACATAATAGTGTGACACATCCTGCCTCCAAACGCCTTAAAGCCTTAAGTCAAGTTCTATCTAACCCTCTGGAATTCTTGTAAAATAACTCTATCCTTGAAATAGTCAAGAACTTATTGGTGCGATATTTTCGCAAAACCAGACATCAACAGAGATGACAGATAATCTAACCACTTCAATAGCTTAGAGTCAAAAGTTTCTTTATTTTGCGACGAGTTTCATCCATGGCCGAATGTATTAACACTCGCTAAGATTGGCTAACTGTATGTGGAAGTATCTATAATCCTCCTGAGGATGCAAGAGTCTGTGACACACTTACTTACGTTACCCGATCTTTAATCATCAGTATGAACATAAGTACATACTGTCAGACTTGGACAGATCACAACATCTTAGGTCGTAGATATAACCTTCTAGCGGTGGGAAGAATATTAGAGCATATTTTCTGTAATTTATTAATATTCTTCAAGTCTGATAATTGAGCTTAGCATATCTTAATTTATTGAAATTCTTAGGTCTCCAAACTGCATTGCAGGAATTTATTGGAAATAGGTTACTTCCACATATTTCTTACAGTTTTCGCCTTTATGTTATATGGCAAGTTATTAGTATAAAAACAATAGGTTTGCAGATCTAATTGAAATGGTAAGTAATCCGCATACACCAATAGATCCATCAATAACCAACCCTCCAGCCAAGCTTCTTGTCCATATCTGGTGCCTTGATATTTTATAGAAATGAAGGCTATACAGTTTTTATATAATTTGCGAACGGCCGATGATTTTAGTGAAAAGTTTTTCATAGAACAATTTCTCAACAGAAGAACTACCATAGTAAAATTCTAGAAACCAGGAAGTTAAAGAGAACAAATGTCGTCACTTATATTCATGATTTGATTATTATAAACTCATGAGCTCTCAGCATCGGCAACGAGTGCCCCTTTTTCATTCAAAAAAAACAAAAATAATTTTATTAATCTTTATCATTTAATAATTAAAATAAATACATAAAATTATCTCAGTGATTTTTGAGATGACGATCCTTCTGGCTCGTAGGGTCGCTTATCTTGTGTAATGGCAAATGCCATTAGTGTGCAGTCGCAATGGTTAAAGTACATATAAGAACTGCTCACTCATCTAACATTCTCACCAGACTTGGGGTCCCTGAGACTATCCGCTGCTTCTTTATTTGAAGAAATGGCGCGGAGATAAGAGCCTTGGACTGAGTGAAGAGCTCATCGATTAACGAATATTTTGAGGACCTCGAGAAATTTTTCTATTTGGAGGGACTTCGAGAAACGTTAGATGATGCTTTATGGAGCTAAGATGATATATGGAGCGTTCTTTAGTAATATTCTTTAACCAATGATCTCAGTTACTACTGCTGATAGTATTTATTTTAATTTTAATTGTAATAAATAAAGATAAATAATAATAACAATACTTTGTAAGGCATCCACGTACACTACTGACCACAAGATGTGTTTAAATCTTAAAATATTGAGCCGCTAATACTTATAACAGATTTTTATTTCCGAGGAACTTCAATTTTCACCCATTGCACCCGAATACAAGGATTTCAAGAAGTAGGCACGACATTCGATTCAAATACCATTAGCTTGAGTTATTGAAAAAAAAAAAATTAAAAACAATTTAATAAATAATATTTTAAAAACAAATATAAAAAACTAACACTAAGTAAAATCAAACGCTTTTTTGAAAATGGAAAAGTTTTGAAACCCATATAATATTTATCAAAGCCAATGCAGCGAAGTCCTATGTAAATATTGCTTTACTCCAACAACAAGAGTGAACACGATGCCATTCGACTCACGGCTCTTCTCATTGTAATATGCAATCGAACCAATACAACATGCTCTCTTTCTCTCTGTCACAAAAACAAAAAAATGATGAGCAGCGTGGTACTCAAACATCTCACTTAATGCTATTATGTAGCAATTGCAGCAACAAAAACAAATCATCAGTGCAAGCTTTTATAGCCTGATTGCTGCTTTGCCGGGTAAACAGCGCAAGGAGAGGAAAAGCACCTGCTAGTGCTGCTGTTGCTGAAGAGACCGGTGTGAGGTCTCGTGCTGTGGGATAGTCAGCTGTCAGCGATGCCGCAGCAGCAGCAACAACAGATAAAACTGAATATTTGCACACAGCCATGCGACTGCGGCTACCAGGCAGCAACAAACAAACGAACTAAATAAACAAGCGCGCAGCCAAGTAGCCAGGCAGCTAGCGAGTTGGCCCAGTGTCAGAGTGTTTCTCGCTACAAACGAGTGTGGTTGTCTAATAAATACGAAATTCGTTTCGAACGACGCTATATGTGGTAAAGAGAAAAATTTAGAAAAAAATGGGGATCATATACAAATATAAAATATAAGCTTTAAAAATAAAAATAAAATATTTTTTGTTTTGTATGCGGGGTAAATTTCAAGTTACTACTCTAAACAATAAATTAAAGTTGTAATACTAATCAGTAACTTTTCAAAAAAAAATCTGTTTAATTGCAAAATTGAAATTTTAAGTAAAAAGTGTGAAAGTTTTAGTGGCAACTATTTTTGTTGCACTTTTCGCAAAAAATTTCTTCATTAACGGTTTAAAAAACACTGCAAAAAATCAGCAACAATAAATGCCTTGAAGCTGCGCGAATATCGCAACAACAACTACATGGTTAAAACAAAAGCAAGCAATATGCAAAAAATTAGCAACAGCCTTCACGACTACACTCGCACACACACACACACATACCAGCTTAGCTTACCATATATCCATATAGGGTTGCAGCACTTACTAACGAGCAATGTCTGCAGTGATTGGTGATTATCACCTACAATCAAATTATCATCGTTTTTATCGAGCGACCAACAGCACATGCAAAAAAGCAAAAGACAAAAAAGAAAATTAAAAAACGTAAAAAGTGAAGAAGCAATAAAAAACAATAATAAATACAAGAATCATAAAGCTACAAAGTTCATTTTGCGATAGCATACGAGTACATGTATATGTGTTCATTGGCAAGGTGTGAAAACGGTGAAGTTTCGCGGTTGCTGCAGAATTTACATCCCTCCTTGACCACTTCAGCTGGCAGCTCACACCCCGCTTCGGTGCATAATTCACATGTACATATGTATATACAAAATACATATATATGTGTGTCTGTATGTTCGCCCTCTATACACTGCTGATTCAGGTGTTCTGGTTAATTTATAACTAAAGACATAAATTATACGCTTGTAAAGTTACCATTTCGGCAAACTACTTATACTGTTAAGCGAACTACTAGTGCATTTGTTCCTGCCCACCGGGGCGTATGAGTAATATCAGTTCTCACTCGCTTTCGCAGTTGGCTGCATTTCAACACTGCCGAGTATTTATCATCTCAGGTGGTAAATTGGTGGTACTAATGCAGGTCAACTACATTTTTCGAGTAAATATCTTCAGTTTTTGTGCTTTTATGTGCAGTTGTTGATATTGACGCTATTTAAATAGAATTTTGAACGTTTTTCCGCAGTTTGAGTGCAAAAAGAGAGACATTGTTATTTTTTAATGTGCAAGCAGAATGCTGGAAAATTTCCATATGTACTCATAGAAGGGAAATAGTAAGTATATTGAGGTTTTTAGTGAAGCAAAAAAGAAGACGGTGAGGATGGCAGCAAAAATTTGCGTGGGTTCATGAAAGAGGTTAAATTGTTAAAAATAATATTTTTTACGGATTTTATAAAGCTAAATAAAAAGTTTAATATCCCTTTTTCCAAGAATTATATTAGAAGTCAAATGAAAATATAAATTTCTCAATCTTATTTTTTATGGAAGTGTCTTAAAAAATTGGAAATAATATATAAAAAGTTTGTTAGTTTTTCAAATGTGTATGAAAATAAAAAAAAATGATATAATTTTATAAAAAATTTGTATGTTTAAAAAAGTTTTATAAAATAAAAAAATTATAACTAACTTTTTTCAAGAATTTAATTAAAAAACAAATTAATATATAATATTTTAATACTTATTACGTAAATTAATAAAAAACTGTGGGGATTAATTTTAAGAATTTTGTATGTTTTAGAAAGTTTTTTTAAAAATTGTTATACATTTTTTTCCAAGAATTATATTAAAAGTATAATGAAAGTATAAATTTCTCTTTTTACTTAAGAAAAACTAGTTTTATAAAAATTTTTTAAGCCTTATAAAGCTTTTTAAAAATTAAAAAAAAAAATTAGGGCTACATTAAAAGTCAATTGGATATTAATTTTCATTCTTACTCTTCATGAAAAATTAGAAAAAATATGTCTTAATTTTATAAAAAAAGTTTGCGAATTTTATAAAACTTAACAAAAAGACTTTTTTCCAAGAATTATATAAAAAATCAAATGAAAGCATAAATTTTCCTTTTTTCTTATTGTTTAAAATAAAAAATGGATATAATTTTATAAAAAAAGTTTGTAAGCCTTATAAAGCTTGTTAAAAAATTAAAAGTAAAGTTGAAATATTAAATTTCATTCTTACTTTTTATTTAAAATTGGGTTAATTTTATAAAAAAGGTTATTAAGATTTTCAATAAATTATATTAAAAATATATATACTAAAAATTCATAGAATTATATTAAAAATTTATGAATTTCATTCTCTCTTTTTACAAAAATTAAAAAAAATATAAGTACTATTTTATAAAAAATTTGCCAGTTTTATAAGAATCCTTTTATTAACACTTCTCTTTTCCGAGAATTAAAGAATTGTATTCAAATTATATAAATTATTTTCTTACTTTTTATAAATAAAGGGTTTTTCAATAAGGGCGGGTAGATGTTGAAATGGAATAAAATGGCGTTTGCTGTGTGGCACGTAGCGCCATCCTGCTGGAACCACATGTCGTCTAGGTCCATATGGTTCAATATGGGCCATAAGAAATTGGAAGGGCCACGACGTCTACCGAAAAATGGGCGCAACGCGCGCAACGTTTGCGTTAATGAACACTCATTTTGAGTTTTATCATTTGAACGTGCTGTTCAATAGTGTAACTTGCCATGATATTTGGCATAAACAACTGAATAATAAACAAAAGATTTGACAGATGTAACCAAAACAAAATGGCTGCCACAGGGCGCCAAAATCGACCCGCGCCAATTGAAAAACCCTTTATTAAAAAAAAAACTAAAAGTATATTCCTATAAAAAATTTCATAAGTTTTATTACATTAAAAAAAAATATATAAAAAAATTAGTACTTTTTCTGACTTGTTCTGAATAACTCCACAAAGTTGTTCTGCCATGTTTCAATTTATAATTTTCAAATATAACCGGTAGATTTTTGGTCGCTTAATATCTCATTTCTGAAAAAGGACTGACAATTAAACCCACTGCTCCCTGTTATTTTAGAGACCAAAATTTACCAAAATGTGTTACTTCGGGCTTAAATTTGGTTCCAGAGCTGATCTATTTAGCATTTGAATACAGTTTCCTTAAAAAAAATTGAGTTGAAATGGAGATATGCCATTGGTTTTCCTCCTTATCTCCTTATTGGAAGAGTACTTGCTACTAAATTTTCATTAAACTCAAGCAACTACATTCCTGTGTCTATCCAATTTCATCCTTATAATTGGCGCTTACATCCTTTTTTGGTGGTGTGAGTCTTTGTTGTTGGAGGAGCCTAATTTCGCCCTCAAACGACAGATGGCAGAAATTTACTCGAAGATTTGCCATTGTATACTCAGGGGTGACCGCTGTTGAAAAATAATGTTTGTATCATTTGATGTTTTATACCCCTGGTTCATCAGTTTATCTTATACAAATTTTAAGAAGGCATCCCATACCATCCTTATCGGACCAAAATAACTTATTCCAAAATGAGCCTGGCGCTATCGTCTACCTGCTTTTTACAGTTCAATTTGTCTTTTCTTATATCCGAAGGTTATATCTAAAGAAGAGCAACGATCTCATTTTTGCGACCCAATTTTTTATTCCAATGAGCTAAAATTTTGATTTAAACTTTATTGGCATAAAAATAATTGGCTTGAAAATGAAACGACATTATAATTATACTTTCACTTGATGCCTAGATAATACCACACATAAGTAAATGACATCGGTTTGTACAGCGGACACCTGCCATTACCTGACGAAAGAACAACACTTTTCTCAAAACTTCTTTTCTAAACAACTTTACTTCAATTTATATTCTAATTATGGGCCCAATCGAACCGTAAATAGATTTTTTAAAATATCTCCACTGCAGCCTCACCAAACTTCAACCAATTCATACTCACAACTCATCAAAATTTTGTTAGAATTGTTTCGATGGTTTCGGAGTCTATAAGCAACAAACACGTACATAAACCTATTTTTATGGGAACATACATATTCTGTAAATACGTTCCTATTTCCAAAAATTTTGCTGTATGCAATCAAGTTTTGTTTCATGGTTTCTTCAGAATATTTTCTTAAGAAATTAATTTGTTTATTTTCACCTTATAACTGCTTTTGTTTCAAGAATATTCAGCTTCATGTTGTCGACATTAATAAGAAAGTCTCTGAAATTGGAATTAAATGCAGCGTCTGAAGTTAGCCTTATCTGTCGTTTTACATACTTTACGGTAACAATCCGGATTTAAATCCAGTCAAGGACTGTCACTGCAGCAGTTTCCCCCAAAAATGTATGAGTAATGTTTTTTGTCCTTTTGTCCTCTACTAAAGTGACACATCCAATTATAAGAAAATCAATCGGGGAAGGGGAGGTTTTATGTCACATCCGCATAATAGATGTTGTTTTTATGACATAATTGTAATCGGTGGTCTATGATTGTCAGATATCTATGCCATTGCGACACTAATACTGGTATTCACACAGTAACCAGCGCTGACTATTAGGGACTTATTGGTTGTTAGACTTTAATGCAACTAGTGACTATTTTTCATCTAATTTTTTTTTTGGTGAAGTGAAAATTCCAATGAGCGACGAATAGTAGTATGCTCAACTTGCAATATCGCAGCTGCATCTGTGTACTACACCAATATCAACAATCTACTAACTACTCTTTTTTCCGTGGGACTGTCATGAAACGTCTCACTAGTAACTGCCGTCTGTAAATATTTTGAATCTTAAATGTTTGGAAAAAGGATTACTAATAATTTTTACGTTAAAAAGGTCTACAGAATGTAGTTAGTAAAATATGAAATATAAAACCTTCTAACCCTTAAATGACACACACCATAGAAATGACATAAGTGTTAAATGGCGCCAGTTTAACCCCAACTCGAAAAAATCAGTAGTAGATAAATAGTTTTTAATGACCCTAAAACCAAAATATCAGGATATATAATACTTTTCTAATAATAATATAATAAATAATCTAAAATGTTGAGTTTATATGTTTTTTTTATTTTCGATTAAAAGCATATCAACTATTTTTTACTAAAGTGGAAAAAAGGTACATTTTCTTAATCTTCAGTATTCGCAGTAAAAGTTTTCTGTTATATTCAAATCTTGTTCTATTAGTGGGATTTCCCAAAAAAAATTTCCTCAGAATGATTGTTATTTTTCAAAGAAATAATAACATTGATTTAATAGTGAACTTAAAAAAATCGAAGAGAAATGTTTATTTTATTGTAGCAAAAGGCGAATAAATATAATCGCTAAGCAATATACATATTATTTGTTATAAATAATGGATAAATATATTTATCAGTTGGTTTTTTATGAGGATTTTTTCCATTGCCTGCCGAGGGGCGACCGCAATTATATTAGAAAAAACTTGTTCTATCATTTAGCTTGGGCAATACTGAATGAAAGTTACGCAACAACTCATTCGGTTACGATGGCCACCTTAGGATATTAGTACTAAAGTTTAAATTTTTTCTCAAGATTTTTCTTTTATATGATATTAGGATTTATTTCTTATTAATTATTATAACATAACTTTTTAGTTTTTTTTTGTATTTTTTCAATGATGAGTCCAGCCATATCACCCTGAAGTGATTCCTATTAATAAACGGCTGACTGAATATCCCAAGATTGAAAGGTCTGACACAAAAAGGAAAATGTAGTTTTGCGGTTTGACATGGCTGAAACTCGATATGGTGCATTTTGAAAATTTGAAACTATTTTTTTTAACTGTAAGTTGCTTAAAAAGGGCTTAGTACGACCTACTCAGTTAGACCTTACAGGTCCTTTGAGATACCACTGTGCGTCACGGGCCACACATTTATTTTTCTTCGTGGAACCATTTCCCGGCTCTTATGAAGCGCAGGATTGGTCCCATATCCCCCCCAGATGGTTCCGTAAGAGAATTTAAGAGTATTTATCTAGGAAACCTGCTCTGATTTTAGCTAAGGCTAGACAATTGCAAAGGAAGTGCTTAAGGGGACAGATACCTGTAAACGGCCATATTTTCCATGATTTTCATTAAGGTTATTTAAAATGAAGAAGTCAATATATTTTTTTCAAAATTGGCATATAGTTTATTTATACATTAAAATAATATACATTTTTTTTATTTTAATAATTTAAAATTGCGGATGTATACTCAATTCTTCCAGGAAGGTCGCAGCGGGGCTTTTCAATCGGCGAGCATTGTAGCATCGGCGTCAGTGACCTGAATGCAAAAAACCAAACTTTTGTTTTGTTTTTTTTATGTCATAATTTCTATATGAATTAAAAAAACTGAAAAAAGAAAAATTTGCAGAATAAAATGCTAAAAAAAAATGAATTTTAGGGCGAATTTTCCTACTATTTTTGCTTCGAAAAAATTATTTTTTCGAAAAATTTTAAATTCACATAAAAAGTAATATCATAAAAAAGATGTGTGCGATATTTCAGGGAGATCGGACAATAACTTTTCGAGTTATCGTGTATGAGAATTCGAAAAATATACTTTTGAGAAAAACGCGTCTATAGTTTGAATGCAACGCAACTATACCTCAACCCAGCGCTAGAACGCAAAGAATAGAATCGTCACGGTTGACGAACTATAATATAAGAAATACTTAATACTTAATACTTAAAGGATTATATTAACAATTATTGAAAAAAAAAATTTTTTTAGAAATTTTACAGGTATCTGTCCCTTGAAGTGTTTCTTCCTCTTCCTCATTACTACAACTCCTACAATATTCATGGGAGAAAAATATTGATCTCAATGAATGCCTTCAAAATAGTCAATGAGCGATTAAACAAGCCACAACTTTCGAGATATCCTCTCCTGAACGGCTAAGTAGTTCCTTTGTCTTTTCCTTATTTATTTGCGGCCATACTAACCTAGCTGTTACGCAAGTGTCTATATCTATTGGACTCTTGGATAATGTCAGTCTTAATTATAAATTTGCTCATGGCCATAGGTATCTCGATGGTTTTTCTGTAAAAAAGTTTTAATAATGGTTAATTATTATAATCACAGCTCATGTTATAAAGACGTAGCTATGCGCAGAATAAGCTAGCTCGCTCGGACAAATAATTCTTTCTGAACCATGTCAAACAGATCGCAAAACTTTTTTTCGAGAAAATCAGGTTAAAGGTTTAAATACACGATCTAAGTCTTTGAGATGCTTTCGTTGCTTCGCGTCTTTCGACCTGTGCTCGAACTTTTTTTTTCACAATATAATACTTTCCACAATTAGGAATAATAATTAGCTTAGAAATGATCTGAAGTAAAAATGGCACGTAGAGTAATTTAAGGGTTAACTGGCCAATTTAAACATTACTATTGTGCGTTATTTCATAAAAAATATCTACTGTTCGGAGTCGGCTTGAAACTATAGGTCCCTCCATTAGTGGAACAACATGAAGACGCACGCCAAAAATAGAAGGAAGGAGCTCGGCCAAACACCTAGAAAGGGTGTACGCGCCAATTATACATACATACATTGTGCGTTATTATTGTGTTAACACGGAAATTAATTTACAGTCTTTAATTTTTTTAATGAAAAATGTAAGTTTAGGGAAAAATAAATCCATTATTTCCTTGGTAGATGGATGTAGGGATCAACATCTCGGAATGTATCTATTAAACAATTTAAAGTTTGTTCTCGTTGTCAAGGTGACATTTTTTTTATTTGTTCCATTCAGTTGGAAGTTACAGGGTGTTAACAATGGAAGTCAACAAAGAGAAAATTGGGTACATTTTACAGTTTTTCTTTGAACACGAGCTAAAGATCGACCTAATATTAATGAAATAAATAAGTAAGCAATTACTCTAATCATTGGTGGTCACCAATAATGATTAGGGACTACTGTGCCAACCCAAAGGATGTCTCAGGATCCGGTGATTTCGGTGTTTTTAGGAAACAGCACTGACTTATGGATTTTTGTTTTCTTTCTTTCTTTCTTGTTTTAAGAGCGAGGTTAGCGGTACTTAAACAGACGATACTAGGCAAAGTACCGAACGCTTGAAGTCGACGTGAGACAAGTATGGTGGGAGAGGACGGACAGGTTCAACTGGGATGATTTCTTTCTAAACTAAACAAAACTGTGGAGAGATTAGTAAAGAGTAGTTCCCGTTGAGCCTAGTGCTCACACGGAGTCCCGACGATTTATTTTACTATTTACATATGTAGGAGGTGACCTGTACTTAGACGGTAGGACGTTTAGTTTGGGTTAAAGTCCAACACTGACGGCGATGAAGGCTTTCGTTGTTTATTCTTGGTAAAAAGTAAAACAAGAAAATACCTCTGTTTTAGAAAGTTGTATTGATTTATTTGAATTTTTTTTTTAACAAAAATGAAAAGCGACGCATGATGGTCTTTTGGATCCAATTCTTGCATGAGCTGTATTTTATAGCTGAATGGATTGGTTAAAACTGTGGGTCCCTCCAATTGTTCACCACAAATAGGAGGAGGAGCTTGGCCAAACAACTAACAGAAGTGTACGCGCCAATTATTTATGCATTTTATGTGAACCAAGATCCTTACGTCAAATGTTTCACTTTCACGTAGTCGATAGACAAAGGCCAACAAGTTGAGAACGACGACGAATCGACATTTCAACGTCTATGAACTTCGTGAGCAGATTTATTTTTTTCACAGTAATTTTTCCCAATTTGGAAGCGTTGAAGCGTTGTTTTGCCGTTAAAGGATTCCTGATGACTTGCAGAACCTTACTGAAGAGAAATGTTAACACAGCTTGCCATTCTCTGCTGTGAAACTATAGTTATCGATATCGATAGTTCGTATGCAGCTAAAGAACACCCGATATTTGTTATTTACTATATAGTAAGAGACTTCTCAAATAATGTTGATGCAGGTTTTTCGAATTATGTTGTTCCAAAATAATGAATATCTAAATCACGGGACTAATTCCAGAATCCCTTTATTATGGTAACGAAATTCCGGAAATCTGGGGATGGTAAAAATCACAAAAATGTATATCCCAAGTCAACGCTGATAACAAATTTACGACCGCTAACAAAACGCCATTAGACGACATCCTTCTAGGGCTCTTTGGTAGCACCTCCTCACATTCCACAACTAATTTTTAATGCAAATTACCTCTGCCAATGCGATTACCCATAATTTCATTAAATATTCTTTTGTTTTGTTACATTCCGATCGAATTTTATATGTTTTCTGACGACATTTTATCGAATTTGAAAATTCAATCGATTTGTCGTTAACTTTGCGCGAAAGGTCATTAAAAATACATGCAATGCAGATTAAGAGGAAAACAAGCTCAAATACTGTAAAAAACAAGAACATCACGAAGGGTGCTGGCGCAAAACAACAACAAAAATATATACATTAGAAACATCAAGTGCACAAATGACAAATTCCCCTTAGCACGAATTCGCATTAATTACCCTAATTCGAGCAATTTCAGTGCCTGCAACTAAGCACGAAGTAGCAGAGCATGAAGACTCTTGCGATAGCAATGCTCTTGAATAAAAAAACAAACAAGAAAAAGGCAAAAAAAGTATATAAAACGTAAAAAAAGAATGGATAAGGGAAGCACACAAAACACTAGAGCAACAATAGACGATGCAAAAAAAAAAACAACAAATGTAAAGTGAAAAAGCGAAAAACGAGAAATCAAAACGTAGCAAGAAAAAAAGCGCAACAGAGTAGTTTGCAAGCGGCGCAAAACAGAAAACGTTTTCAATTGTTTTAGCCACTTGCCAACACAATCTTCGCCATTGCTGCGGTTGACAACGACTCATATTGCCGCTGTTATTGCTGTTGTTGTTGGCTATGGTATTGCTATCGCCAGCTTAGTTATGCTCCCACAAGCGATAGGCTGTTTTAGCTCTTCGCTGCTATTTTCGTTGCTATTTTCGTGGGCGCTGACATTTTGTGAAGCTCTTGTGCTCACATGCCACGTTACGTTTGCTGCATTGGCTGCCACACCGTTACACTATCACCCGCCCACCCTTTTTCTATTTGGCGAACAGGCATCATCGTTGGCTGGCTGCCTAACTGACTGACTGGATGACAGATTGACTTAACCGACATTCGACTCATCGCCTTGCAACGCCTACAAATATACCTCAGACGAATGCAGTATTTACCTGCACAACCATCAACATTTCTCAAGTAGAGATCACGTAAACGTGAGGTAGAGGCGCAGTTTATTCCTGCTACAGTAGTACTGTAGGTGTGTGGGTATTGCATTTTTTTGTGACAGGACTGTTTAAATGTTTAAATTTCGCTGCCACTTTGTTTGCAAGTCAACAAGTTGACTTGACCTTTCGTTGGCTTTCGTATATATTTGTAATTAAAAAATTTGTGGTATTGCTGGCGTAAATAATTCGAATTTATTTAAATTTTGAATGCCTCAAGGGATTCCACGATGAAAGTTAAAAATGTCTATGGAATTTATTACAACGAAAAAAATCAGAAGGGAAGCTAAAGGATTTAATATGATTTTTATTAATTAATTACACTTTAAAGTTCTTTAGGTTCACTTTTTATTTTTTGTGTGTGTGGAATGTGGTGTGTGTGTCTGTAACATGCACCACAAACCAGTTTATGATAATCTGGTATACGGATGGGACAGCTCGGGAAGAAGGTGCCGTGATTGATGTATCTGAACCCAGGCTTAGTTACCCTGAAACTATGGAAAAGCAAACTTTCTTCTTTCGGACTAAATTATATGCAATAAAAAGATGCGCTTACCGCAATATGAGGAGCAATACACCTATTAGCGGTTATTAAGCCCCTCGGCAGCCAGTTTTACGTTAGCGGAACGACCCGGATTTATATATGGCCAAGGACTGTCACTCTAGCACCATTCCCCGTTCATGTATGGGGTATGTTTATCCTGTTACAACAACAACCACAACCCTCAGATCCAATCAGGTAACCTCTGAACTCTATCCAAACAAACTTGGATTCTCAATTCGAAAAGAAGAGAGCACCAGCTACCTTTATAAGCAAAGACCGATTCTGCGGCTTGGAAAAGTGGACACCATTCAGCCTAACAAAGGAAGAACAAGCTCATAGGGAACTACATTGTGGCAATTTACCAGATTTGTGCCATCTGGTTTATTGTCTATGGTCTGACAGCTGAGAATGCCAACTGAATTGACACTTCTGTTGTGTAAGGTTTCGCAAACCACCATGAATCGTTTAACGCCAGAACAACGCTTCAAAATTGTCGAAATTTACTAAAAAAATTATTCTGTTCGCGAAGTTCATAGATCACTGGCGACATAATCGGTCTTTAAGTATTTCGAAATGAGGAAGGAGCTGCCATTCATTGAAATTATCTACCAGATTATTATAAAAACAAAAAATGCATTCCAACAATACATAGAATTTAATAAGCGAAACAATAATAAAACAATAAAAAATCAACTCAACTGTGCCAAGACCAGATCCTCTAAGGCAGTACCGCAGCAGCGCTACAGCGTTAAAGACCACGAAATCACTTAAGGACGAGAATGGTGACATCACGACATGCCAGAACAACTGAATTCATAAATGGGAGAAATACTATAAGAAGGTGCTATCGAAAACATCAAAGCAGCCCATTCAACATTATGAATGCCCTCGCCATCTTGTAAGACACGACGTTCGTATCACCTGCCCAGACTAAAGTTCGCAACACAATCGGCTCAACGTAATCGGAACGACCCGGATTTGTTTTCGGCCAAAGGCTGTCACTTCAGCAGCATTCACGGTATATGTATGGGAAATGTTTATGCTGTTACAACAACAAAGCGAAATAACAAGCGAAGGGCCGAACAAGCTGGCTTCCGACCACGCTGTTCATGTGTAGGTCATATAAACACGCTTAGAGTGATCGTCAGCCGAATGACGTATGCCGACTTTGAAAAAGCGTTTGATACTATTAACCATGGAAGCTATTTGGAAGGCCTTCATTTGCAAAGCCCACAAGGAAGTCGCAGATGCGACAGACCATCGAATACATGGAGGCGACAAGTCGAAGCAGAAGCTTGGTGGCAAGCGTAAAATAAAACCAATTTTGAATTGCTTATTAAGGCCCTATGTTTCATTTAAGAACGACGTGAAAACATATATATAAAGTCAGTTCATAGTCATATTTTATTCATTGGTGTTGAGGAATATAGAGTCCAGAAGATTCGTTATACAAGGCAGTAGGTCCTAGGCGTAATCAGCACTGTTTATAATAAAAAAGAGCATCTGCCGTTCAGAACTGGCTTCGTTGTCGCTTAGAACTCCCTATTTGTGAAATAAAACCATCCCAACAAATCTTCTATGTGAAAAGTACGATTAGGAAAGAAGATATTGAATTAAGCTGGGTGACTACGCGTATCAAGTAAAAATGAAATCAAACAAAATCTAACGAAACATTATTTCTCATTTTGTTAGTAGCATCGCTTGATAATACAATACGAAATTGGATACCAGAATATTTTCAAGTTAATTTATCTAATCTGCTTGATGCTCTATGACAGTGTAGAAATCAAAAAGTTCTACCACATAGCCTTTGGCAGCTGAATGTGCATAGGTATAAGTACATACTAGGGTGGGTCAATTTGTATGGAACTATTTCGGCATCGTTCCTGGCAGATTTAGATTCTCTATAAAATTATAAGAAAAAAAGTCCATTAATGCATAGCTCTAAAGTCAATTTCCAGCCCTTCAAATTTTAAAATTTGCACATACATATCTACTTATACACTTTGTATTGAGAAAAATTAGCTTAAATATAAATAAAAAAAAAACATTAAGTTTTTGTGTTATTTTTTGATAAAAATATATTGGGTTGCTCAGAAAGTAATATCGTTTTTTTGTGTTTAAAATGAAAGACGATCTTCGTATAATGAATAAATATTTAATGAAATTATATATTGGCCTCTCTGATGATTCCACGCTCTTAAAATTTGGTCTTTGCTGGCAAAAAACTGGTCCAGGTGATTTTTGACGTGTTCATTTGAGGTAAAGGTTTTACCGTCCAAAAAATGTTGCAGTGACCGGAACAAGTAATAATCCGAAGGGGCCAAATCTGAAAAATATGGTGGGTGTGGTAGTACATCACATTTAAGCTGTAAAAGCTTTTGGCGAGTGACCAAACTTGTTGAGTAATTCTGGCTATTTCTGTTGAAGTGCATCGTTCAGTTAGTCCAGCTGATGACAGTAAAGTCCCTAATTAATTGTTGTGTTATCCGGTAAAAGCTGAAAAAAGTGACTCTTTTCAAATCTCACCAAACAGACAGCATCACCTTTTTTTGATGGATATCGGCTTTTGAAATGCTTGGAGCCGGTTCATCTTTTCTGCACCATGATCTCTTGCGCTTGAAATTGTTATATATCACACATTTTTTGTCTCCAGTAATGATGCGCTTCAAAAATGGATCATTTTCGTGATGTTTAAGTAGTAAAGCACAGACGTCAACGCGAGGACATGGAGAACCCATATATCGAGCTTCGAGATTAAGCCCTGGCCTTTCAGATGGTCATAAACAGTTGAATTCGATAAATTTAACCTCTCACCGATCTCACATGTTGTTATTCGCCGGTTTGCATCAACTAATGCCTTTATCGCGTCTTTATAAGCTTCAACCGGCCTTCCAGAACGTGGTGCATCTTCGACATCAAAATTGCCGAATCGAAATTTTGCAAACCAATCGGGAAAAACGAAATGGTATAATAGAAACTTTGTAAATTAAAATTCTTAACTTTACAAATTTCAAAAAAATTTAACAATTTAACAAAAATGTTATACTTTTCTGAAAAATATCATCAAAATTAAAAAAAAATTTAAAACAGAATTTTTAGAATGCAGTTTTATAGCCCATTCAATTTTAATGCGATTAAGTGGAAATTCAAAATCGCTTAAAATTGCGTTGATTTTTGACATTTTTTTACGCTTACGATATTGAGCATTTTTTCCATATGGTAAAGAGCATCCGTTCGGAAGCCATTTATACCATCTTCATCAATAAATTACCGGAATATATTAAGACAATTCGAAATACAAGTTTATTCCGCAAAAGTGATAGTATCGTCTTCAAAGTATTCTCCATCAACTAATCCATCTCTCGAAACATTCCGGGAACTCTATTTATTTTTCGTTATAGCCATAAGAACCGTCTTCGGCTTCCTTTCGGCTGCTAAAATGGGTTCCCCGTAGTGGTTTTTTGACTCCATCAAACTGAAAGGAATTGCGGGCAGTCATATCAGGTGAATTCGATGGTTGCTGGATGGTATTCAATTCGTTCTTGGTTATGGGCACGGATAATGATGGCACTGTGCGACGGTGGCTTATGATGGTACAAAATTCACCGGTTGTTTTCCGACAAATCCTTTCTTTTTTGGAGAATTACCTCACGTAAATGTCTCATAACGCCCAAATAATAGTTCTTATTAACTATCTGACCTACTGGCAAAAGCTCGTTGTTTACGATAGCGTTGTAATCCGTCAAAATCGTTAGCATCGGTTTCTTTTTTGCATGAAAACGAAGTGTTTTTTTCGTCTTGGTTTATGCTAGCTGGAAAGCTCACTCACTCGGCTGATGTCTGTATTGCGTTTTGTACTCATAAATCCACGTCTCATAACCAGTAATGATGCGATTGATGAATGTCGGATTCCGCCTTAGAGATCATGTCTTTGGCGATATTAACACGACCGCTTTTTTGCTGAAATTCAGCTCCTTTGGGACCAACTTTGCAACAACACGGCGCAAACCCAAACCATGAACTACCCAAATTCTGAACGGATCCATAAGCAATGCTCAAGTCTTGTGCCAGCTCTCAGATGGTTAGTTTACGAATATTAATCAACTTTTCTTTCACTTTATTTATGTTTTCATCAGTTTTCAACATCGACGGCCTCTCATTATGTTCGTCATCCTCGAGGGACTCACGATTGCTTCTGAAGCGTTCATGCCAATCGAAAGCGGTTGTTTTCTTTAAAGTAGCATTACCGAAACAGTTTCTTAAAATTTCCAAGGTTTTCACACTATTGTATCCATTTTTAACGTAAAAGTTAATACAAACTCGTTGTTGAAATTCAAAAGGCAAAGGTAGATTTACTCAAGACGGCGTTACTTTTACAAGTGTGAAGCCATGGCGATATATGAGCAACCTAACAAAAAACGGAACTTAATTAAATTAACTTAGCGCATCACTTGCTGTTTGTTCCGTTCATTTCCGTTCATCAAGTTAGCATGGAAAAAAGTACTCAATATCGTATCAAGGCGAATCTATTAAAGATGGTATAGTCAGCCAAGGCGTATCTATATATAGATATGCCTTGCTGTTAGCCCAGAATAAAATAAGGCGAATTAATTTTTTGTTTTCTACTTTGTTAATATTCTTCTTTGACAATCAAACGTACGTCTAGTGCCACCACCTTTAATGAATGTACCTTGATATCGTATGGAACCAAAAAATGTTTTTCGATATCTATTTTCTATTTAAGGAATCGGAGCGTGACGCTGCAAACCAAATAATAATTTTTTATTATTTTTTAATAGGAAAGGCTACTGCATTTAAGTTTTGTTTATTTGTAAACGGAATGAAACTTTCAAAAAATAAAATATATTTAACGTTAAGCGCCACGTGGCGGTTTTCCAAAAGAAAAATAGAAAAAAACGAATTCTTAGTACCGAAAAATTCTTCAGTAAAATTTTTTATTAAACAAAATAACATTTATAGCACTTAATTACATATTAATCTCCATATTAATAACTGACAGCTTCTTTTAAAATTTGTGTGGCTCAAAACTGATTTGAAAGCTATGCTTTCGCGCACTTTTTTCTTATAACTTTATGCAGAATCCAAATCAGCGAGGAACGATATTGACCAAAAAATTCACCCATCCTAGTGCATATCCAAGTGATTGTGGTTGCACTAGTAGCTTTATATCCAGTAGATCCCTATACTCGTACAATGGCGGCTTCTTGCATTCTTAGTAGCAAAGCTTACGCGTCATCAGTGCCCTTGCAGGCGAACATTGCGCCTTTTGCTCTACGCCAATGCCACTTACTTCGTAAACATGCCCCCGAATGCTCGCCACTCTGCCCAAATAAATTACAAATTTACATGCACACATAAAAGGTATAAAGGTATGTATTTCAAGATGCTTCGACATGCAACCAAGCCGATGCTGCAGCTCAGTTCAAGCGATTTGCTAGCGACCGCCCAATAGTAGATGACTAAAACCGAGTAAAGCAAAATGGAGAGTAAAATTTGGGAATAAAATAGAAAATGATTAAGTATAGCGTAGAAATAGAGTTGGAGGCATAGAAAGACAGAGAAGCAGAGAAGAAACCGAAAAGTGAAATGCTTAGAAAAAAATAAGGTTAGAAAATAGGAATAATTCAATGAAAAAAGCATTAGCGCAAATAAAATTGCATAAGTGTGTCCTTTTTGCACGTTTTTTTTAAATTTTCAAAGCTGCGTGCGTTTGTATGTGTGTCACATTATGGCAAATATATGTATATATGTAACTGTGTTTATGTGTGTGTGTGTGCTGGTATGGAAGCTGCCGCTAAACCGACGATTGCACATCGATGCTGCCGCTTCCACTCCCGTTATGATTCGTTGCATTGGGGGTGTGTTGTCCGAATCGCTCGCTATGCGGTGTTTAGAGGACTCGACCAAAATATTCGCAGCAGAGTGCGGAGAGCATAAAACAGCCACAACGAATCGCATGCTACGGCACGAAGCATAGTTGTGGCCTAACCGTTAAGTCAGTCGTTTGCGTTACGCTGCGAGTGTTGATATCGCTAGCAAATACGGGTAAAACTAGTTGTAGCTGGAATGGAATGAAGTGCAAAAAATGTCTGCAATAAATCAACTGCAATCGAGCAAAATTTAATGCGCGTTAGTCAGATACAAAATGAAAATCGAATAAAATACTAAAATTTATGGCAAAGTTCAGTTCCATTTGATTTGTGGAAATGTGCAACCACAAATCTAAAATCGAAATTTGCGTATGCGAAAATGTGATTAAATAAATGAATTGAAATTTCTTGATGCTTTTACAGGTGCAGTAACCGCAGCAGCGTCTATGGGAAGCACATTTTAAAAAGTAAAATTTTTTTAAATTAAAATAAAAAAAAAAAAAAAATCAAATGCAAACATATCTTTGAATGTATTCATAAATGTTAAGTCCATTAAAGTGAAAGCAAAGGTGAAAAAAGAAAAAAAGTGAAACGAAAAAAATTATTCTAGCTAAAAATTATTCTCTTTCAAAGTTATTCTAATTAAAATGTTACAAGAAATGCAGACTTAATATAATTATTTTCGATTACACACACATACAAAAGCGAGTAGTTTGAGAAAATGGAGGCAGTAATTTGAAAAAAAAATATTAACACACAAAATATAAAAAATATATTAGTTTGATAAAAATACACAAAAAATATATATGCTTCAAAATTTAATTAAAATAACTAGTAAGAGTAAAATAATTTGAAAAAGAGTGTTGAAAAATTTAAAATGTTAATAAAAAGATACATACAAGAATACCTAAAAACTAACTGAATTTAATATAAATAGAAAGAATGGCATAATTAAAAAAATATATATATATATTAAGATATATAAAAAAGTGACAAAAAATATATATATACGCTAATTACTTTTTAATTAATTAAAATTAAAGAAAAGTAAGTGTAAAACAACTTAAATGAAAAAAGGATATAAAAATATAAAAGGTCGAAAAATATATAAATGAAAATATGCATAAAAATTAATTAAAACTGAAGTCCATTCCTGCGGCAAGAGTAGAATAATTTGGGAAAATAAATAATAAATACCAAAAAAGACCGACAACAGAAAATCTAAAATAGGCCTACAAATTATTTAAAATTAGCAAAAGTGAGCAGAAAATTTAAATAGAATAATAAACTATTAAATAATTTATATGAAATTGAAATGTGAGATTTATTTAATTTTGAAGAGTAACTACAAAATTTATTATAAGTGAAATTAGATTAATTAATAAAGCGAAAAAAATTAAAAGAGTTTCAACAGTGTTGAAAAGCTTAAAAAATTAATTCAAAACATATAAATTTATATATGAAAATTTATAAAGAAAAACTTAAATATAAATATAGCAAGCATATAAAGTGACAAAAAAATAAAAAAAAGTGAAAATAAAATCTTAAAGCAAACTATATTTTGGTAAAATATTCAACACAACTCAGTAGAAGAAATCTCAAAAATAATTTGTAAAGTATAGAAAATAAAAAATTGAAAATTAAATATAAATAAAGAAATAAAAACGGAAGTGAGTGAAAGTCACGCAAAACACGAGTTCAAGAACTTTTCTCTTTAAAGTTGTTATTCAAAATATATTAAAAAAGTATTTACTGCAAATTTCAACAAATAAAAAAATTAAAATTAGATATATTTCATAAATAAAAAATTGTAAAGTATATAACAGTATTACAACAACTTTTAACTAAAATTAATGGAATTATTAAAAAAATTAGTAAGTGATTGCCAAAAATTTACAAAAACAAGGAATGCCATACAACGTAAGCTAATTTAAAAGTATTAAAATAAACTTTTTAGGTATAAAACAAAAAATAAAGCTATAATAACTAATAAACAAAGCGACTATAAGCAATTTAATTAAACGACACAACAAATTGACAAAGAAAAGCAAATTAATAAATTTCTATAAAATAAATGCATAAAAATATAATTAATAATTAAAAAAAAAAATTATAGTACTCAAATAAATAAATAAATAATATAACAAATTTGTTGGCACACTCTTTAAGCAATTATTAAAAATATCAACAACAAAAAAAAAATCATTTAAAAGAAATACATTAAAACGTCAAAAGATTTTCTCCGGCCAATATAACATTAGTAAAAATTATTATAAAAATATTAAAATGCAAAAAAAAAATTGTATATTTATAAAGGTATTAAAAGCACTAAAAAATTTAATTTAAGAAATATAATATAGATAACAAAAAAATAAATTAAGAAAAAAACCATTAAGCTGAGCAGTGCCAATAAATTGAGTCGTGCACAACAAAATATACACAAGTGAATTAAAAAAAATTGAAACGAAATTCTAATGAATAAATATTCGCATGAATAAGAAATTAATTGTGTATCCAAACAAAATATATCAGAAAAAAACACTAAAAACTTAAATAAAAAACAATTTACTTCTTGTTACGCGCCAAACCAAACATATATAATAAATAGAAAAATAAAAAATTCTAACTCGAATAGCAAATGACTAAAAAACCAAACATACCCACTAAAATGAAAATCAACACTAAATAAACAACACTAAATAATTAAATTAAAAATAAGCACACCTATTCATATCAAAAATTATTACTGTTCCAACTTCAAAATTTTGAAAATCTAACCATAACAGCCGGAAAGCGCAACTAAAATAAATAAAATAAAATAATAATTAAAAAAGGCACTTGCCCGAAAACCACAAATCCACACTGAATTAACGAACTAATTGAAAACTTCGCAAAGGCAGCCAGTGTGCACTAATTCCACAAAATACAAAAAAGTAGCCATTCACAACAGAAAAATAAAAACAAAAAATAGGCCAACTAGCGAACAAATGTTAATTCAGTAATACACGGCAGTCAACGACAAGCAACACGAATTAATAAGCAAAATTAGTGAAAGCAACAAAATACAAATAAGCAAAAACCAAAAACAAACGCACCCACATACAAATAAAAGTAAACAATACTACCCAAGCTAATCAACAATTCCAATTGTCATCCACAAAACAAGCGACTACTGCGCCCGCGCTCTATCCCATCTGTCAAATCGTTGCGCATAAACGCCGACACCAGCAGCAGGAGCAGCAGCCAATGTTCGCATATTAATGGTGTCGAACATCACACTTGTCAACACCGTCTCACTTGCGTTGCGGTTGTAAGTCCTGATGTTGGCAGTTAGTTTTTGCTACAACACAACCGCAACTAACATCATCACCACCACGGCCACTAATCATTAGAGGCTGCACTCTGGCCTTCAAATGGGTCGGTTATTAATGCCAACAGCGCATCACAGCCATTGACCTGAAAATATTTAATAATAAAACTAAAAGGCGAAAAATACAAAAACGTTAAACAAAGTTGTAAATGATAACAACAAGAACAACAGCAAAAATAAGAAATTCAGCAACCCTGAAGTAAAAGATAGAGCTATTCATTCTGTATGGAACAAAGGAATTCACCAGTGTGCATCAGTAAACATCAGTAGAAGCTAATCATATCACATCAAATCCAAAGAAAAATCATTTGCTGGTGAGTAAAAAAGACTAACTATGTAATTGGAGGGGAGTTGTTGTGCGTATATAAAAATGTGTTCAGGAGTGGTGTTCTTATTGTGGTTGTGAGGGAATACTCGTATTTGTATGTTTGTTGGGTTTTGTGCAGAACCCAGTGGGAAATTATATGGGAAGGAACACTGATTCTGCGGCATGAGGCTTGTTGGTAAATTTTAGGTAAATATGGCCAACTAAACATGAAAATGATAATATTTTTCTTGAATTGATTCTAATTTTTAAGAGGAAAAGCAGAATATTTCTCAATCGTTATTTTAGTATTATTAAATGATTTTACACAAAGATATAGCTATAAGTGATACAAAGAAATAAAATATTAATCGTAAAAAAAGTAAAAACATATCAATAATAAGTAATGAATACACCACAGAAGACAGCATCAAACAGTTGTTGCTGCTAAAAATAAACAACGCTCTATAAGTTCCTATTTGCTTGCAATTTGCTAAATAATTCAGAAGCTTTTCAAATAAATAAGCTGTTACAGGGTCCGGCACTCGAAGTTTAACCAATTAAAAAGGCCATACATTTAGTTTGGAAAATTACTTTTATTCAATTCAAACTAAAAAAATGTATGAAAATAATACAAAATTAATAATCAATTTACTTTTGCTCGATATGACCACCTTTTGCCTTGACTATGGCCTTGAGAGGGTTTAAAAACGAATCGCAAGATGCTCGAATGTGACTTGTATGTGTTTTGGCCCACTCGCTGACAATGGCTAATTTCAGTGCCTCGAGACTGGTGAAACTTTTAGTTCGGACCTTGCCCTTCAAAATGGCTCAAAGAAAATAATCCATCGGACTCGCCTCTAGTGAATCTGAGAGCCATTGTGTGGACGTTATGCTTCATTCTTGGTTCACTCGAGCTTTGTGCGACGGCACCGAGTCCTGTTTAAACGTCCATGGACTGCCACTGAAATGTTTGCCTGCCCATGGCTTCAAAGCAACCTCCAGAAGACTTTCCCGCTAATAATTTGCATTTACCTTGACGTCAGACTCTATGAAAACGATTGGAGAGCGCCCATCTGCAGTTACAGCGGCCCAAACCAGTACGTGTGGCGGGTGCTGCCTCCCGTTGGCTAATCGATGACTCAAATTCTCGTATGAACGGTCGGTAAAATAAATCCTATCGTTTGGGAGTTTACGAATTGCTCAATTTGAAAAATTTTCTCGTCAGAAAACACAATGTTCGGAAATTGGCCGATTTCGACCAAGCGAAGCAACTCCTTCGCTCTCTCAAGTCTTACTTGTTGCTGCTGTCGTGTGTGATCATGCGCCTTTTGGATCTTGTAAGCCTTTACTTTGTTTATCAGTATGCGGCAGATAGAACGGTCCGATATTTCCAGTTCTTTCGCCATTTAACTGGCACTTCTTCGGCGATTTCGCTCAAGTCGCTTGTCCACTTTTTGGTCGATTTCACGTGACGTTGCAGTCTTTTGATGACCACCTTCATGACGTTTCAGTGCTACCAGTATCATTGTAACGAGTAATGGTGCGATAAACAAAAACTTTATTTACTTTATTATTTACCAAATACAATGCAATCACACAATTACGTTTGAAACCCATTACTGATTTTCTTTTTTCGTGTTTAGTCTCGGAAAATGATTCCACGCGCTTATAAACAATACTTTGGACTGTTATTTAGCCACCAAACCGGCATCTGATACCCGTGTATCAGCTGCGGTTGGTTACACTTCGAGTGCCGGACCCTGTATGAATGATTACATGTCCTTACAATTATTTTTGTAGCTGTACCGAAAAATTAAGCCATTAAGTGACTTCACCTAATGACTAATTCGTTGGAATTTATAAAAAGACTTCAGAATACATTTTTTTAGGCAAAACGTTAGTCAATGACTGCATTCAAAAATTAAAGTCATTAATTGTGACTTCAACTTATCTAAAACTCATATCAACAACAATTTCAGAAACCTGGGTGATTTCAACGCTCTTGAAATATTTGCTTCACAATTTCGATGTCTCGGTAAAACCGTTTTGTTCTCCACTACATACATTTACAGTATATAGTACAAATAAGTCTCCACTATTCTATAATATTGATATTGGTCTATAATTTTTGAAATGACAAAGAAAAAGGGGTTACGCTTTTTTTTTAATAAGAAACGCTATTCTACATATGCTTGCCTGGTAAGGATTCTCTGTGATCATATCGTTTTCTATTCAGCCATTTCGCGTTTATTGTTAGCTGTCGAGCTTCTGGCGTTACAAAAGTAAGTTTCCAAATGAAAGATTTTATTAGTTTTGCAAACCATTTAGTTCAAAAATTGTGTTATAAAACTGCGGTAGCACTCAAAGAGACCATCATCACGTGTTATTAGCAATTTTTGTTTTTTTGTGGGGACAGACTAGCAAGTACAGTACTCAGACACAATTAGGTCCATTGTGCTGCACTCGGGTTCCCTTTTTAATTTTCTTTAAATCTACTCGACCTCCGAGGAAATCTGAGTAGATCTTGTGGTGCCAAGGAGCCAAGGCGGTCGCTTCTTAACACATCAGTGCCAAACACCTCAAACCTGATTTGAGCGAAGGCTGGGCAGACGTACAGAAAGTGGTCCATCTTCTCATCCTCCTCTCCACATTCTGGGCAGAGTGCATTGTCTGAGATGCCCACCTTTTCCATGTGCTTTCGGGCACATAAGAAGCGAATGAGCAGGCCATGAAATATGACCAAACGAGTTGTGGGTAGACTTAGAACTGAGGCGAATGCAAATCCTTTAATTTCAGCTCCGAAAATTCGAGTCCAATAGGAGGGTGAAGGACATGAAACCCCTTAATCAAAAACTATTCGCAGAAGTTTGTGTGAAGAAGTCAAACATGGGGGGGTTAAAAGTAAGATCTCGTACGTTAGCAAACTCAATATGAAAAACATAATGGAATTTTACCAAATCATATATTGAAATCACAAGAATTCTGGGATAAAATACTTTGGATAGATAAATCTATGAACCGGTTGAAATATTCCTTTACCTGGGTCAACGTGTGGATGAAGAAAGGAAGTGTCTTATAAATGCACTAAACCCACATTTAAGGTGGCTGAAGTCAGTATTAAAGTAAAGGGATGCATTTGCGCAAGTATACTGGGCAAATTAGTGATGTTAAAAGCAAAAGTACGTGCCAATATTTACTGAAATATCTTTAAATCGGTTGTAATACCTGAAGGAAGAAGGCTGATTGGTAGTAATTTTATACTACCACAAGATAATGTTCTGATACACACCGCAAAACAAGTAACAAAATACTTAGAGGAACAAAATATATAAGTAGACATTTTGAAATGGTCACAGTTCAGACCTATCGCCTATTGAAAATGCTTTGACAATATTAAAACTGCGCATAACGCAAATAAACACCTCAAAACATTAGCAAATTAAAGAAATGCGTTTATGCAACTTGGGATAAAGTTATATTGGATGATTGTAATGAAGCTTGTAATCGTTTAGATAAAATGGTTTCCATAAACGTGGCTCATTATGGCTATTAATTTTATCGTCAGGTCCGTATTTAATGAGTAGCGGCGGCGCCTTATTGTGTACACGTGATTTTCCAGTGTCGATTTATGCTGCACACCGCAGCTGCACACACATATGTATGTACATATATATAAATTAACTTATGTGCTACAATAAATAAGCTTTTAAGCAAGAGTATTTCCTTACTCGTATACCTTATTTGATTTGTCCATTACATGTCCTCCTCCTACTAAAAAAAAGTAGTTCAACTTTCCTCTTATGAAAAAAATTATAAAGATGGATGCCTCCTTTTTCTTTTGATTTCCAAATTGGTATTATAAAGTGAGTGCAAGTGCTTAAATTAATTTTTTTTTTAATTCAGTCGGCCGAAACTTTAAAGTCTTTTAAAAATTTAAATGAATAAGAGCGTGAAAAACTGATTATGGAGCATTACTATTATAAAATCTAATGTTTCACATGCATATGAAATTTCGCCTGGATAAAAAAAAAAACTGAACTTTATGTATCACGAATCAATCTGGTAAGAAATGTCAATTTGACTTAAAACTGAACTCAACTTAAAAAAAAAAAATAATAATAATGAATTTAAGCAATAAAAACCGGAAAAGTAAGAGAAGTCTGTACATTATATTTTTTTCTTTCTTTGTTTTGATTGGCGCGATAACTGCTTAAGGGTACCCGGTGGTCTAGAAATGTCAAAAAATCGATTTTTTGTGTTTTCGTTATTTCGAAAGTATAGTATCTTAAGAATATACTGTAAAATTTTCATGGGGATATTCCCAATATTATAGATTCTACAGCCCATTAACTAGGTAGAGAGTGGTTCGCGTGCTCCTGTACCTCAAACTTTAAACTCATTTATCTCGAAACGACTTTTTTCGGCCTGGTGTTGTCAAAAAAAAAATCTATTCTACCGCAACGTCTCAAATTTGAATATGTTGTTCACAACATCAATGGCAATTATTTCGTTTTTTTTTATTAAAAAATCCGATTTTTAGAGTATCGAATTCAAAACCGCGCTATTTTGTAAATTGTTTTTTTATTCTAGTCCGGGATTGGTTTTTGTGTTTCAGGTAAATGGAAGAGCCAAAATGGACAACACCGTTCAGGTCCAATTTTTCGGGAGCGACAACTTTAGACTCTTTTATTAAATTATTAAAACTAAAAAATTTTTTTTCATTTTTGTATGTAAAAGAAGTTAAATAAAAAACCTAAAACACAAATAAATAACGTTTTTAATTTTTTTTATTATTTAAAAAAAAAATCCTGAAAATACCCTAAATTTTCAAGCTCTAGACCACCGGGACCCCTTAAGCGAGTTTAACAGAACGCGTCTGCCGTTTCTTTCCGGTGCTAACCGGTGCCTGGTGAAAACACCAAGTGAAGTCAAGTTCTTCTCCACCTGATCCTTCCACCGCAGTTCATCAAAATTTCCCAATTTTCAGTACAAATTCTAAATTACATGTTTGGAGGTAGTTTTTTTACGAGTATATGGCAGAAAATGCTCAAATCACTATACAAATCCTACCTACTTACTTACAAAGGGCCACATTAACGAATTTCTCAAGAAGTGAGAGGAGACGAAATTCGTTGGTGAACACTGGTGAAAGAAGGAAGAAGGAAGAGGAATTTCTGATAATCTACCATCATTCAGCAGAGTAGATTTAAGACTTTACTTTACAGGCCACGGATACTACATAAACGAAATTTACCTTTCTGAGACCGTCATGTGCTGCTTCCCTGAAATGAACACTGAAAATTCAGAACACATTCTTTGTAAATGTCTTGCTCAAGGCAGAAAACGCCTTGGTGGTATTGCTGTGCATCCATATAAATTGTGGAACAATAAACTCCAGAATGTGCTAACATTTTTAAAAAGCCTTAAAATATAGTGAGTTACCCTTAAGTTAACCAGGCTTGGCATAATAGATCCCTTTTGGTCGCACTGCGCAGTAGCCTAATAATAATAATATAAAAACCTAATAAACAAATTTTCTAGCATTTATTAATGGAGAAAATCGGCAAGACAGCCAGGAAAAAAAAAATTGTCAAAAATCAACACCTCAAGCTTACACTTTATTACACCAAAATTTAGTGTACTGTATACTCAACATTTTCCTAAAAATTCTGATTGGATTTTGTATTTTTCAATTTTTTTTTTATTTTCGAAAAATTTTAAACTTGCATTTAAGTGATTTTCGTAGGAGAATGAGCTAGATTTTCATACAAAAATTTTTAAAATTAATAAAAAAAAAAACAAATGAATTGTCAATACTTGTCAATAAGTCCCAATGCTATAGTTCGTTAAAATCGCGGACAACGGTAAGTATCTATACCTTTAAGCTTCGAAGAAGAAACACCAATGACGGTGGAATAGTAAAAAACGTGTATTTTTCTATAGAATGGTTTGTTATGGTAATTGGCAATTCAAAGAAAATAATTTATATGCAGATCACTTCATTCCCGGTACTTTCTAATCATAGGATATAATTATTGGGCACACTGCGCTTTCGAATTGAGATAAATCAAACAATCAAGATAATCTCATTTTTATCAATCCGCTAACAGGTACCATATTTCTAACTTTAGGCATTTTTAAACCAGCTGCGATAGATTTGGTTTTTTCGCACTTTCTAATGTACTGTTTCTGTCTATTGCTTCTTCGCTTTTATTTCCACAGCTATCGTAGCATGCAAAGGTCTCCTAATTTACAAATTTTTTTCATGAAAGCTACTTTATGTGTTTGCTTTCTGAGAAAGTGCATTGTGAAAAATATTGCCGTGCCAACAATCATAAAAAACTTTTTTCCAGCCTTGGGAAAATTTATAATTCTCAAAATGATATTTAAAGTTATTCATTTTTAATATCATATAATCATAAATATTTGCATTAAGAATGGATTCCATGGAGCAGAAATCTTAGAAATGTTGGGAAACTGTTTCGGTAATGATGCTCTAAAGAACCCAACCGTTTACGAGAGCCATGTACTCTACAGAAGCGATCGTGAGTTCATCGGGGATAACGAATGTAGTGACAGGCCGTCGATGTTGAAAACTGATGAAAACAGATTTAAAGTGAAAGAAAACGTGATTAATAAACGCAAACTAACCATCTGAGAGCTGGCAGAGGACTTGAGCATTGCTTATGGATCCGCTCAGGATTTGGGTAGTTCATGATTTGAGTTGGTCCCAAAAGATCTGGCCGTGTTAAGATCGCCAAAGATATGATTTCCAAGGCAACCCGACATTCATCAAATTTCACATTACTGGATACGAGACGTAGATTTATGAGCACAATACAGTACCAGCTGGCATAAACCAAAACGAAAAAAAAACACTTCGTTTTCAGTCAAAAAAGAAAGCGAAGCTCACGGTTTTTACAGATTACAACGCTATTGTACACAACGTCTTTTTGCCAGAAGGTCAGGAAGTTAATAAGAACTATTACTTATGAGACGTTTACGTGAAGTAATTCGCAAAAAAAAAAAATAATTTGTGGGAAAACCAATCGTGGATTTTGCGCCATGATAACGCGCCGTCGCTCAGTGCCATCAATATCAGTGAATTTTTAACCAAGAAGGAATTGAATACCATCCAACAGCCATTGTATTCACCAGATACAGCTTCTTGCTATTTTTTTCTGTTCAATCGATTTAAAAAAAAAACAACGCGGAACGACCTCGGCGTAACAGCCGAAAAGAAATAAGTAATGGAAAAATCAAAGATGGCTCTGATGGCTTTACCGAAAATGGAGTTCCTGAAATATTTCAAGCGCTGGATCAAACGCTGACATAAGTGCATTGCAGTTGATGGAGAGTACTTTGAAGGCGATACTATCACTTTTGAGGAATAAACTTATATTTTGAGTTTTCTGAATATATTCCGATAAGTTTTTGATCAAGGTTGTACATCGCGCAAGCCATCAGTAGATGGGCCACGGAGCCTACTTGTGAGATTTATAAACTAGCCTATAAGGAATGAATACAGAATTAGGCCCATCATCAATCTAGACCCGTATGCCATTAATACTGTGGTTGGGATCATTACTGGGCACTGTCTAATGAGAACACGTGGTTGGCGTATGAGGTTTCTATGAAATGCTTTCTATCGCAGCAGCAGAAACGAGGTGGACGTAGAGTATTGAAAACTTTATCTACCACTGTCCCGCTCTCGCCAGAATGCAACAGCGCTCTTACTTATTTGGATTTCAGTTATAGTTAAGATCTGTAACCATCCCCAATATTTCATTGTTTTTTCAGAGAAACAAACTAATTATATCACATCGGGAATTAGAGGAGGAGACTCAAGCAGTTGGTATCATAATGTGCCTCCAGGCTTAAGTGGGTCTCTCTACCTTCGCATGAAGTGTGGCAAACACCGTATCCTAATCTATACTACCTACCTTTGAATGCAGAGCACTGGACTCTAACACTGTTCAACCGTCCACCCCAGCTTCATACGATGGCACGTATCCGTCAGGGTTAACTTTTAATGCGTCTGCTGCATAAATCTGGCTGAATTTGCACTGGGTTATTTTTACTTTGGCGGAATGGGCTGATTACGGTTTACTGGCATAGATCTGCGATTTCAGAAAATCCCAGAAAAAGGTGTAGATTTATCGTTTCCAAGTGATGGCTGTTCAATTGTGTGACTTTTGACACGGTGATTTTTGCAACAGCGAATAAACAATAAATAAGAGATGTGACAGACAATACGACATGAACAAGCATGTCAGAATCGACCCGTCTCTATTAGAGTATCCTACACATAACCAAACTAAAACATGTGTAATCGGATTCGCAAGTTTCCTGTAATCCCCTTTTTGCTGTTTTGGTTTTTGCTGTTTTGGCTGCAACGGCTAAGGCAGTTGTTATGTATTCATTGACACGCTTGCATCAATTCTTAGTTGAGTTTAAATCTTAATCTGACACAAAGATCCCTTTTCCCTATTTACTACTGATTGGTCATAAACAAATGCTACTCTTAATGCTATCTTTGTTGTTCTTGTTGCTGTTACTGTTGCTAGTGCTGCTAGTTGCCACTAAATTGCCATATTCTCCCGTTTCGGGGCATTGCTGAAAGAAAAGAAATGGGTAAATATAACATATAAATACATACACATATACATACATAGAATTAGGAGCAGACATTCAGATAAAGTCATTAATGCAACGTGTAGGAATACACTCTTATATATGCATTTGGTAACTCTGGCGCCCCCTTTTGTTGGTTGATTGTGCGTAATGAAGCTGTTACCAGTTGTGTGTTGTTGGTGGTGCGCCCCTTTTTCCTTCGTTGTTGTCGTCTATTTACATTGTTGTTGCAATTGCTGACTCCTCATTTACGATTCGGTCGCTTGGGTATTTTTCGGTATTTTCTTATAAGCCCTTCGAGCTAAGACAATGAGTGGTCATAAACAAACATCAGAAAATACTACAATATATATGTATGACTGTTTGCATGTGAGCAAGTACCGCTTTAACCCTGTAGGAAAAACCTGAGCTAGAGAAATAAATTCCTAGCCTAACGTGAGTATGATTGTGAGCCACTTCCCTACGAAGGCAAGTGTAGTGACATCTCCGTTCGGGTGAGTGAGAGGATTTCTTTAAACGCAAAAATTTAAGTGTTAAATCGTGAAAAAATTGCGAAATTCAGACAATTGTAAATATTCTCTTTTCTGTTTCTTTTTGCTAGCTGGTGCCGCTTTAGCTTTGACATTTTTCCGCTGACTTTTTCCATGAAAGGTTTTTTTCTTCTAGAAATAGTAAGTTTTTTATATTCCTTATTTTCTGTTGTTCTTACTTAATGTTGCGTACCTCAATTTCAAAGTCTAGGCAAAAGATCCGTAAGCTGGTATCTCTATGCAAAGTGTGGGCAGTGATTAAAAAATAAATAAATAAATAATTGGCGCGTACACTTCTGTTAGGTGCTTAGCCGAGCTCCACCTCCTATTTGTGGTGTGCGTCTTGATGTTGTTCCACAAATGGAGGAACCTAATCTTATAATGCCCTACTATCACTCGAGTGCGTTTTGGGAGACCTCTGATAGGTATGTATGTATGTGCAAACGCATTCCGTTGCTTTTAGCGGGATAACAAGAGGCGTTATTTTTGTGGCTGGGGAAATGCAAAGGCATACCGAAGCTATTTTCTTTTTGTAATGCGGAACGCTTCGATCAGCAACTGAAGTTATTGTTGGCAAATTAACTGTATCGATAAACGCGTGTTCGAAGGTGCCGCTAAGCGGGGACATAGGTATGTTGTTGCTGAATTCTTATTGTAATGCTATGATCATAACGCAAACGTACGATCAATACAAAATTAAGTTTGAGCACAAAATTGAGTGCCAAAGCAGAATTTGGACAACAGCTTTAATTCTGCGCCTCTGTTACTTTAACTTCTACAAATGTAGCCTATATATATAAATTTTGTGACAAATTTTAGAATGCGTACAGGAAGAACAAATTCGCAGAAAAAAGTTCCGTTTTTTTCTTTTGTGCATTGTCTACTCTTAAATTATACTCAGTTTCGTGGCAAATTTTCGCTTGTTAAGAATGGAGTGGGGAGCTAATGAAAATCGCATTGCAGTGACTGCATTACAAAAGTGTGGCAAAAGTGCAAGAGAGATTTACGAATTCCTGGGAAAACTTAAAGTCTGAAGTGACAAACAGAAAAAGAAGTGGTCGTCCACGCGTGGTTCGAATCAGTGCTGCCATAAAAGCCGTTCCAGAAAGAACACGCAGAAAATCATGTCCAGGGAAAAGAATGTAACGACCAGATCCATGTCAAGACTAATTAGAGATGATCTCCACATGAACGCCTTCCGTCGCTCAACTGGTTATCTTTTGACAACGCGCTTGAAGAAAATTATATCCGACAGATGCAAGCAGCTTCTCCGGTGGCACGCGGTCAATGGCCATGAAAATATTCTTTTCACGGATGAGAAAATTTTACTCTTGAAAAAGTTTTTAATAAACAAAATGACAAAATCTATGCCAAAACTTCTAAAGACTCAAAAAAGTTTGTTCCAAGGGTTAAGCGTGACCAGCAGCCAACCTCCGTATTGGCTTGGTGGAGAGTGTTTTGTAGACGCGTTACATCTCTTCATTTTTGCGAAAAAGAGGTTAAGACAGAGGCAAAAGTGTATCAGGAGGATGTCTTGGAAGACGTGGTGAGGCAGTTGGGCAGTACTCTCTTCAATGGAGAGCGTTGGATCTTCCAGCAAAATTCCGCTCCAGCCCATAAGGCAAAAACCACCCAGCAGTGGCTAAAAAACAATTCTCCTGGGTTCATGGCCGCCGAAGAGTGGCCGTCTGGAAGTGCAGATCTGAGTCCATTGGAGTATAGTTTCTGCTCAGAATTGGAGAACATGTCATGTTGAAGGTCTCAGAGACATTTGGAGAGTCTCAAACAATCTTTGGCTCGAGCAGTAACGCCAATATCCATGGAAACCGGGCGTACTGCAATAGCTGAATGGCCCAGTCGTTTGAAGGCTTGTGTAGAGCAAATGGTGATCGTTTGGAATGAATATTCAAAACTGTTTTCTTTAATATTTAAGTATATCCGATTGCCACTTATATTCTTTTTGGGTGTTTGGCCAAGCTCCCCTCCTATTTGTGGAGTGCATCTTGATGTCGTTTCACAAAATGGAGCCACCTACAATTTTAAGCCGACTCCGACCGGCAGATGGATTTTTATGAGGACCGCTATTAGAAAAAACTTTTTTATCATTTGGTGTTTCGTGATTGGAGGCTCGAACCAGCGTACTTCCGAATGGTAGTCATGCACCAATCAATGGGTTCGGATGCCGCCAGAAATGTAGGCTACTGTTGGAAAATTAAGAGCCTATAAAGCTAACAAAGCCGCATCTCTCGATACGGGTGAACATTCTAGTCGAACATTGTCCGTTAGGTATCAGAGAGTCTTAATATAACTTCGAGCCACTTTTACGGCTGAAGGGGAGGATGAAGTGGAGTCATCTGAGCAACTACTACTCAGTTTCCCTGCTGTTGCGAGGCTGAGAATTACGCATGGTGGCTCTCATGTTGGAACTAAGCAAGTTAGGAGTTTACAGCAATCAAGCGACATTAACACTGGAATCAAAATACCAGATGATGGAGCGGCAGAGATAGCTGAAGGAGTGGTTAAAAGCGCGGTCACTGCAGACGTTCACTACCTCATGAAAACGAGGGAATCGTTGGCGCTGACAAGGAGCTCGGGGCGTTCAGGCAACTTGGAAGATGAAGCCGGTAAACATATGCTGGCATCGTGCCCAGCACTGATTACATAAGAGGTGTAAACACCTGGGTAAACATATTTTATTAGAGGTGAAAAGCATATTCCATAAAATAGGACAAATACTAAAATTTATTGAAGAAGTTGTGCTCAGAGAAAATTTTTTGAAACCAGGAAGGGGGCACAATAGGGCACAAGTCGCAGGGCTAAGTTCCCTCATAATAATAATTGTAGTAATAATAGAAAACACCATAATAAATCATATTTTTTATGAAACAGCGCTTAATGCGAGATATTTTGTGAAATAACAAAGAATTAGTTTGAAAATTAAAACATGCACTAGCATATTTACATTGCATGCAATCAACAATAATGCACATGCTGCTACATATATACAAGGCCATCGTAACTCATATACCTTATGATCAGAAAGTACCGGGAATGTTTAAATAAAACAAAATAGAGTTAAATTTCAACCAAATTTATTTTATCTCTTTCAAAATATGACCCGTCTGAAGCAACACACATGTGCCAATGTTTAACTCAGTCCTCCATGCACCCCTGGTAGGCCGACGAAGGAATGACCTTCAGTTCTCTTTGATCTCCTCTATCGACTGAAATTCCCTTCCACAAAGTGGTAATTTCAACTTGGGACACAAAAAGAAGTGACACGGGGCAATATCAGGTGTATACGGCGCTTGCACGATGGCCAAATAATCCAGCACCATCCAATGGTGCACTACGCCTCGGCAATCGAAGAAAACAGTCAACATCACCTTCCCGGTACTTTTTGATCATGGGGTATGTTAAGCAAAGTGTGTTCTTCCTTACTTGCTTTAATTTGCTTTTTTTTTAAATATTTCTGCTTCCATGAGCTCACATGTAACAAGACAATGTATGTATAGGTATGTGTGTATGTAAGTAGTTTTTTATTATTATTTAAATAAATGCAATTAATTGCCGTCAGAGAAATTCTAAAGCGTAAGCGACAAAATTTATTTTTGTGAAAGAATTAATTACAAAATTCCATAGCAAAACTCACATTTACGTAAAAATGCTTCAACTATGAATACATTTTTGCAGCACCTATAAATAATTACTACTTTGCAGGTTTTACTGCATGCATTCTGCAACGAGTGGGGAAAAGAAATTAAAATAAAATTAAAAAAAAACATTAAATTTACTAAAGTTACCGTATGAAAGACGTAAAAAAATTAATACTTTGAGGTTTTTCTTACAATTGCCAATCTATAAATTACGGTTAAAAAAGAAATTGAAGTAACATAATTTTTGATCTCGCTTTGAGAACAGCCCCTCAATGTTGACCGTTTTTATTGGTCTTGGAAAAAATTTCAAAACTGATTTAATGTTTTTTTTGAGTGAGATTATCTTTTGTTTAAGGGATAAGCCAGGAAAATTTGCTGGTTACAATTAAAATTTTTTTACCTTACTTTTAGACGTCGCCGAATGGGTTGGTGCGTGATTACCATTCGCTTAAACATTGTTTTACTTATTTTTTTGTAATATATGTTATGAGTTTTGAAGACCACCTGCCGTGCGGAGGCGTCATAGAACATCAAGATGCATACCACAAATAGAGGAGGAGGAGCTCGACCAAACCCAAACGGTGTGCAAGCGCAACTTATATACAACCATGGGCAAAAGTATTAGACACACAAAAACATTAAGATTAACTGCGTACAAGCTTTGCTTTAGATCTGGAGGTCAATCTAATGTTTTGTCTCTAAACCAACACATTGCACTTCTGACTATTCATGCGACACTTGCAAATGAACCATGAATGAAGCCATATAGCTTCAGATCATACTGCCGTCTCCCCCATGCTTAGGTAATAGTGGGCACAATGCAATCTGGGTGGTATTCCTTGCCAATCCGTCGTCTCATAAACGTCACACCGTTAAAAAAAAGTACGACCTGTCCAAAAAAGTAATGCTAAATTAAAAATGCGCAGCCTTAATGGGCCTCCCATTGTTTTTTCTCGCAGCATATATTTGCGCAAGCAATTAACAACAACAAGCGCATATAATTACGCTCCCTTGGGGGTATATAAATTTTGTTTAATGAATTTTCACTCAATGGAGTTTTTCAGCCATTGACTTTTTTTAAGGTAAAACATCAATGACTTTATTCCATGCTGCGCAGTTAAATTTTATATCATAATAAAAATAAAATTCACGTTAATCACTTAGATAAAAAATCTTTCCTTTGTGGCAGGTTTGTTTCTTATGAAACACGAAAGTTAGCAACAATGGGTCATTAAAGAACGATTAGCACTGATTAAAATAAATAAAAATAAATAATTGGCGCGTACACAACTGTTTGGTGTTTGGTCGAGCTCTTCCTCCTATTTGTGGAATGCGTCTTGATGTTGTTCCACAAATGGAGAGACTTACAGTTTTAAGCCGACTCCGGACTCCAGATATTTTTTATGAGGAGCTATTTCATGGCAGAAATACACTCGGAGGTTTGCCATTGCCTGCCGAGGGCTGAACGTTGTTAGAAAAAACTGTTTGTATTATGTTGCTTTTCATGCAAGGAAGATTCGAACCTACGAACCTTAGCACTGATTAAACCAGATTAATATGTTTGTACAAGTATTGCATGTTGCGATTGTAAAAGTTATTCAGCAAAAATTTTATATGCTCGTGAAAATATACATTTTATATTCTCAGTAAAGCTGCATTAATTTAACTTTTTAAAGACCTTTGAAGTTTCAAAGGACTAAATTTTCACAAAATGGTTTTAAGTACTTATAGCCAGGATATGATATAAATATGGGCATCTAACTTCGTTCTTCTTGCTGTTTTATAAAAACGTAAAAAAGGAGGTTAACTTTCCTCCTATGAGTTAAAGTATACGCAATGGATTCTGGCGAAAAGTAAAAAGAATTTTTTTTCTGGATAGGCGTATACTAATGGCGTTGTGGTCAACGTCTAACACATGATGTATATGACATGAATCAGCATAAAAAAAGGTTTTTGCCAACGGCGTTTTCTCATAAAAGAACCCACGAGCCGTTCTGAGGTGATATTCTATTCCATTCGATGCGCCGATAATGCAGAGTTCATACTGGATAGTCCTAAAATATATACGAAGGGCGGCTGATAATATAGTCCCTTTAGGTATAACTGCTTAATAACCAATTAAAATTGGGGTGCTATTGTTACTATTTTTATTATACTTACACCGCTCTGATAAGACCTATTATCACTTATGTATCAGTGGTCTGGATGAGTAGACTCTCTCTCGTGGGAGTCAGGAGGAGCTTATCGAAACTACAACGCACTGTGGTCATCTGTTGCACCGCAGCTTTTCCGACTACTTCAGGCCCGGCACTATATGCTCTGGTTGGTCTACCACCACTTGATGTTTTCATCCAAGGAGAGGCCTTCAAGGCCATCTGCAGGGAATTGGTACGGCCCCGGTCCAGCATAAGACAACAGAGTAGACATGGACTTCGATCCAATGATCTTCGAAATGCCTCTTCACTCCATGCCATCCAGGGACGTGCTTGACAAGAGATACAGTGTGGCGCTGCCAGGGGCTCAACTGTGGTAAAACTCTGAAAATGAGTCTGGCAAACACTGTTTTCATATTTTCACGGGTGGCTCCAGGACCGAGCACGGTTCCGGCTCTGGGGTCTACGTGGAATACAGCGGAACAAAACTGCACTTTGGTCTTGGAATGTCTGCATCTGTGTTTCGAGCGGAGGTGTATGCTGTTCAAGAAGCAATGAACTTGGTATCTGGAAAACAGATGGAGAGGCAGATCTATATGTGTCTGCAGCGACAGCTAAGCTGCGCTCACGGCCTTAGACAGCCCTCCAACCACTTCAAGGGTAGTCGAGTACTGTAAATCCAGGCTGAAGTATATCGGTAGACATAATAGCCTGATGCTAACATTGGTCCCGGGACAGGGGGTATCGCGGGTAATGAGATCTCTGACTTTTTAGCCAGAATGCGTTCTGGGCCAAAGAAGTTGGCCTCAGAGCCCGTTTTGCCACTCCCTTCTGCAGCCATCAAAGCCACGGTTAGTAAACGGGTTACTACAACCCACAAGCGAGCTGGGCAGGCTGAGAGTGGCTGCAGATGGGAAAAATTGATGTTACTTGTTATGTCCGACCGACTGTCGCAGTTCCTCCTGTCACTAAGCATGGGACTGTAGGCAGCTGGGTGGACTGATGCCGGGCCACTTTCTATGGGCAAAGCACATGGAAAAGGTGAGCATCTCAAACAGTGCACTCTGCCCAGCATGTGGAGAGGAGGATGAGACGGCGGACCACTTTCTGTGCGTCTGCCCCGCCTTCGCTCGAATCAGGCTTGAGGTCTTTGGCACTGATGTGTTAAGAAGCCTTGATTCCCTGGCACCACAAGACCTACTCAGACTTCTTCGGAAATCGAGTAGAATTAAAGAAAATTAAAAAGGGAGCCCGAGTGCAGTACAATAAACTTAATTGTATCTAAATAAATATTTAAGTATAAGCATCCAGAGCTATAGAGGTGTTATTTAAGATACTAATGGGAAACGTTAAGTACCTTAGGTAGCTAAGTTGTCACCTGTTCGTTATTGTTATACGAGTATAAGTGAATTTGGAGCCGCTTTGAGAATTTTTATTTTAAGTTTTCATCGCTATTTAGATATATTATATAAGTATACATATTATATTATATATACTATATATATTGTAAGTACGAGGTGTGTTCAAAAAATAAGGTGAATTTTCAATTTTCTCAAAAATACTTATTTATTCATCAATTTCTATTTTATCTCCTTAAAAGTAGCCCGCTTAGATATAATACACACAGCGTTTTTTCCAATCCTCGAGGTAGTTCTGTTATGCACTTTTTGGTATGTCTTTGAACTCTCACAGCGATTCAGGTTTTATCTCCTCAATCGTCGCAAAACGCCGTCCTTTCATGGGACTCTTAAATCTAGGGAACAGGAAAAAGTGGCAGGGGGTAAAGTCTGGTGAATACGGTGTCTGAGGCATGATAACGGTGTTGATTTTGGCCAAATAAGCTCCCACAAGCAAATTTGTTAATTTGATGAAACTTCTTTGATCCATTTTTTTCGATAGCAGGGAATCGCCGAACATACAAAACACTTGTCTTATTTGTTCCTCTTACAAATAAACTAAACATGCGATATTGCTAAAACCATGAACATATCTTCGAGACGCGTACATATACTATATGTATATAAGGGTGGTTAAATTTCAAGGGCCGATGTTGAATATAAATCACACCTACACGTCAAGTTTAGTTTTTTTCGGCATTTCATTTGACATTTTTCAATTTCAGACTAACTCAATTTGAACCATGGAAAGATGTACAATCGAGCAACGCGTTAAAGTTACTCAGGCTTATTATGAAAACGGTCGTTCAAATCAAAATGCATATCGCGTACTTCGTGATTTTTTTGGTCAGTTTAATCGTTCAAATGTGCGTACAATCGGAAAAATTGTGCAAAAGTTTGAGCAAACCGGGTCTGTAGGAGATGTGAAAACACCAGTGCATGCTCATACAGCTCGTACTGCAGAAAATATTGGTGCTGTTCGCGATAGTGTGGTTGAAGAGCCGTCCACCTCAACTCGTCGTCGTGCCCAACAATTGCACCTCTCACGCTCGTCGTTGATGAACATTATGCATAAAGACTTGCATTTACACGCTTACAAGGAGCAATTGACTCAAGTACTAATGCCTCTTCACCATTTCAAGTGTCGTCAATGGTCAGAATGGTGGCAGGAGATGGCAGGAGTGAATGACCAATTTTCGAAGAAAATCATCTTCAGTAATGAGGCACATTTTCCTCAGTGGATTCGTCAATAAGCAGAATGCCGCATTTGGGGGAATGATAATCCAAGAGTGATTGCCGAAAAACCAATGCACCCACAAACAGTGACTGTTTGGTGCGGTTTATGGGCCGGCGACATCATTGGGCCGTATTTTTTCCAAAATGAGGCCGGTCAGGCAGTTACTGTGAATAGTGTTCGCTATCGTGAGATGATAACGAACTTTTTATGGCCCGAATTGGAAGATATGGATGTGGACGATATGTGGTTTAAACAGGACGGTGCCACTTGTCACACAGCTAACGAAACAATGGCTCTTTCGCGCGAAAAAATTGATGGCCGAATAATCTCACGTCGCGGAGATGTCAACTGGCCGTCAAGATCATGTGATTTTACACCGTTGGACTTCTTTCTTTGGGGTTATTTGAAAGAAAAGGAGTACGTCGATAAGCCAGCAACAATTCAAGAGCTAAAGGATGAGATAATTCGGCACATCAACGTCATAGAACCTCAATTATGCCTCAGCGTCATCGAAAATTTTGACCATCGGATGGAGGTGTGCCGCCGAGGCTGCTGTAAAGTAATTATTTATAATTATATTTCATATAAATAAATGAATAAAAAATATTGAATGACATATGTATTGTATATATATGAATATAAAAATGTGCTTCGACATTTTTATTAAAAATTAAATATTCATATTGCCAGAAAGGCACAAAATATCACTTTCCCAATAAACTTAAAACGCTGCATGCACTCTGCACTGCATAACAATTAGCTGGATTCCGAAAGGCACTAAAATTGTCAAGCACACATATACATAGATATATAGATGAATATGTACAATATATACAAAAATGCAATGGCATCCCTGCAGGAAAAACTAGTAAAACGCACTGTCTTATGATCGAGATGGGTAAAAATATTTGAGTTCACTTCACTTAATTTATTGTTTCTTAACTATTTTATTTATATTTTTTGAAGCCTGCTATAAATAGAGCTTGCACCAATCCCTATTTATTGTATGCGCATCACTATTTTTGAAACATTGCAAACTTGCCACTATTGGCTTTACTAAAGAGTTTTTCAAAATGTACGTAACATAACTTTTACAGATTCTAAACGGAAAAGTTTCAATGCTTCAAATAATTCCTGAGTTAATTAGAACTTGTAAGGCTGTATGCCAAGACCTTTACCCGAAATTTGCTAAAATGTGAATTGAGCTTTTCCCACCTTCTTCGAATGTCGTTAACTATGTAATTTGGTTCTTGAGGTAACTAAGAAAGTTGATGCGCTGTCAACACAGAAAAGATGATTTTAAGGTTTATCTTCACGGGTCTCAATGCCAGTCGAAAGGCTGTGAAACTACTTTTGACTTATTCGTTCACTAGTAGTATTCACCAGAGATGCCAATCCCGGGATCTCACCGTTTTTGAGCTCCCGTAAATCTCAGGATTAGCTTGTATTAATCCAGGGACCAGAAAAATTTACAATAGGGAATTAAAAGAAATATAACTTTGTTTATTACAAAATTTCATCATCTTCAATGCCTTTTGTCCCGAATGGAACATAGGATCTCAGGTTTCAGTTGTAGACTATTTCCATATAAACAAAATTCTGCATTTCCAAATCCGAAGTGCATACGACGTACCACTTAGAGACTGTATTCCTCTTGGGTTTAAATTCATGTTTTTATATCTTAAGCTCGAAAAACGTGGAGTACATCCATAAGTTACAAGCCTAAGAAAGATCTGCTGAGCTTCACGGGTAAGATGACCAGATTCTCAATGGCGTGAGACCGCTTCTAATCTAAAGAACGGAGGCCTTTTGCAGCTTCTTGCTTCGAGACAGACGTTGAGAATCTTAGGAGGTCTTTAAATTATATATGTCAAAGTAACCTCCCCGAAGCTTACCCCCATATTTAACAATGCTATAGTCCCCCGTATGTGTCACTAACTACATATATAGCATTGGTTCAAAATTTGCTTTATAGAAGAACACCACTTCGAAATAAGTGAATTTCCGGCAGGGTTATCACAACATATGGTGTCTAACGAAAAAGTTTCAAACTATAAATTTGGGGCTATCTCCTTAGCAACTTTCCAGTACCGTTTTGTGTGGCGTGTGCCCAGAATTTATGAATTTGTATAAATACACGCACACGCGCACACACACACTAACACATACATGTAAGTAACACTTTACAGATATGAGGCGTTCAAAAGTTTTGCCTAATTTTTTCTTCCCCCAACCCCGCGAATTCTTTAAAACTTTTTAAACTCATACCAGATAGTAACTGGCCAAATGCCAATTGTTTGCGTGTCTGAAATGTGAAATTAATAATGGAAGTTTATTGAAAAGGCATTCATGCAAACTCGTATTTCAAGGCAAACTCACTCACTCACTCGCTCACTCAACGAATCTCACACTCAACACACAATATTACTTTACTTCATGGACGTACAGAAAAATTTGACGTAAAACCGTTGCCTATCGTGTGGCAACGAAGCAAAATTTACATTGTGACAGGAGAAACTTTCTTTTCTATACATCAAGGCCTTACCAAAAGCACTTGGAAGGCATTTTCAGGGCGGTTGGTATGCAAAATTCAATATTTAAGTTTAAATGGCCTAAAAGTAGATTTCCATTTTGCAGCACAGTTTATTAGTGTTTGCTGCTTAATATAATATTTACATATTTACTTAAAATGTAGTTAGTATTTCATTGAAATAGCAAAATTTAATTTAATTTGATTTACATACGAAGCGAAGCGCATTAAGCTCTCCAGTAAGAAATGAGAAATTATTGGCAGCATAAGGTTGCAAAGGACGAACAAAGTAGATTTGATTTGTGTGCTTACTTTGGTTCTTCGAATTGTGCTGCTTTGCTTGTTGAGTAGCTGAGCGAGGCTAGTAAAGGGGTTGGTATATAATTCTACGCTGTTGTTCATAGCAGGCAAAACCCTTTTGCAAGACTTTCAACATGATATGCAATTATTCAGCTATGGCATAAATATGGGTGTTTAAGAGTTTTCGGTCGTGCCAATTTTGCAATGTTCGTGCAAGTGAAGGCTTGAAATAAGAAAAGATGAAATGTTCAATGAAGTTTGCTAGAACCAATATCCAGTTTAGGCATTGTTAAATCGACAGCTTGCATTATACGAGAAGTGTATTTACACCAGAGCGAATCCACATGAAGTGATCCACGTATTATGGCCATTGTTGGAAATTTTTCGATTTATTTTTTTTAGGCTTAGAGGTAGAGGTAAACTGGAAAAATTTTGAAAAATTTTGAAAAAAGTTTAATAATTTTTGATATTTATTTAAAGATGAATATTTTGGTTTTTTAAAGTGAAATATCTTCTATTTACCATTTATATTTTTTTCTTAATTTTTTGAGTAAAATAAACTAAAAAAACAAAGTTTTTTTGAAAAAAGTTTATTTTTTGCTTAAAATTTTGGTGGACATTTTTTTTTTGTAACTTTTGTAAGTTTTTCCTATTTTTCATTAACCGAACCACTGCAAAATACAGAGCATGAGTAGTGATTTCCGTGTTGGTAGTGCTTCCCTAGATCAGAATTTTGCCTTGATTTTTCAATGATTCTCGAATCTGATAACTCGAAAAATTGTAGAAATCTCACCATTTAATATTTTGTTTGTTTGTTTAATTGGAAAAGTCAATCAACTAGAAAAGTTCAAAATAGGGCTCTTAAAAATTGTGTATGAAAAATTACTTCATTTAACTCCTGAATTGCAGCGGACATCAAGTAACGGGTTGACGGGTACTCGCCGTCAAAATTAGAACATATTTAATAGCATAAAATTACACAGAGTTGCGGCGGGAACGTATTTCTGATCTGGACAGATCAACCGTTGGTAAACGTTCGCACGTGATGGGAATGGTCCAGAAAGCAGGTAACTGGGCGCCAGGGGATCGAGAGACGTTTGGTGACGTATGAGATGCTTCTTGAACGGCAGCAAAGAAAAGATTTTCTGCATAGCATTGTCACTGGCGATGAAAAATGGATCTATTATGATAACCCTAAGCGTCGAATAAGTTGGAGCCTGCCAGGCCAACCAGGTCCATTGACAGCGAAAAAAAATATTCATGCTTCAAAGGTTATGTTGTGCATCTGGTGGGATCAGAAGGGTGCCATTTATTATGAACTCCTTAAACCATCTGAAACCAGCACTGGTGATCGTTACCGACTGCAGCTAATGCGTTTGAATCGAGCTCTCAAAGAAAATCGACCGGAATGGGACGGTAGACATGACAAACTGATTTTGCTGCATGACAACGCAAGGCCACACGTTGCTAATCGGCCAGATGGATCGGTCCAGAAATATTTGGAGGGACTGAATTGTGAAATTTTGTCCACCCACCGTATTCTCTAGACATGTACCTTCAGATTACCATCTGTTCCGATCAATGCAGTCAGCCCTTATTGGTGAGTGGTTCACTTCTTACGAGAGCATCGCAAACTGGCTCAACGAGTGGATCAAGTCAAAAGAACTTGAATTTTTCGTCAGAGGAATCCGTATGCTGCCGGAAAGATGGAGTAAAGTTGTAGCTTCCAATGGCACATACTTCACATAATATCAAGTATTATTTAATTGTTTAAATAATTCGTAACTTTGGCTAAGAAAGGATGGAAACTTATTCTCATACGAAATAATTATATTCATTTCTATTTTCTCAGACGGGGTGAAGGCTTAATGTTGATTTACTGATTATTCGATGACAATTTATTTGTAGCAATAACAAAGTAATATATGTATATAAGCAAATAACAAGCAAATAATATTTGATTTGTAAAAGAAAACCTGACAATTTAGATTACAATTAAAAAATTAATAAATAAATAAAAAATAAATTAAAATTAATAAAATTAAAATTAAAAAGTAAGTGGTTTTTTTGTAACAATGAGCTTAAACAGTATAGCAAACGAAGCGATTTCACTACAAATTATTTTTACTGTAACCAAAAAATATCAGCTGAGAACCGTCCTGTCGTAATAGTGTTTTCCGTTGCCCGTCAACCTGTTACCTGTTACCCGCCGTCCCGTTGCCATTTTGTTTCAGTCCTAAACATCCACCATGAGCACGTCTACAGGTAAAATCTGCCAAAAAGTCGATCCAATTGTTGAGAACGTCGAGATATCGTGTTGTTGGGTGTAGGTGGTTCAGCAACACTTTGGGCTACAGCAGAAATATTCTCAGCAGAACGTCCAGGTTTTACCCCCCAGTTTGTTTCTATCTTCAACAAAACCAGATTCTTGGATTTTTTCGCGATCTTTTGAGTTCTCGACTCATTCATGTTGACTCATGAGAAAAATCAAAGATGACATAAAAAAGATCCGTCTAGGTATTATTCTCTAATTATTCTCTACTGACATCTAGGCGTCATTTTTTAAAAAAACCTCTTATTCTACATATTTTTCCCCAAAATGAAGTCATAACATTTCAAGCTGGGAAATTCTAATTTTCTATTTCACGAACAGAAATCAATCTCATAGCATTTGACTGCAAAAGTATTTTTATTTTGACTTTGTTTTTGATTTTGATTTCTATGCATGCAAACAATAAATAAAATTGCTTACATTCCTGCATACTTTAAAGATTCTTAGTAAACTCAATCAAAAATCTATGGCCTCCAAATTACAAATTTATGAATATTACCAACCTGTACTGCCTAGAGGAAATGTGAATATTTTTTGCAGCAGACAATTAAGAATGTTGTGAATGCTTCTGCAAGACGACGTCAGCACCACTACACAGATATTTTAAGTTTATAAGATTTTTCTGGTTATTGAAAGAATGCGTAAGGGAGTGTGTCTAGTGAATATGCAATTTCGTAATGTATATATGTACATACCTATATAAACTAATATTTGGACAACTGAGAACAGCAACTAGTTTGGGCTTATTTGCAAATCAAAAAGCATACAGCTACAGCTTGGCACGCATGTTTGTATATGAGCTTGATAACGGTACTTGCATGTAGTGAACATGTGGTCAGCATTCTCACATTTTTGTAGTCTGCCCGATGCACAAATAGTTGCATACTATACATATTTCATATCTCAACATTTTTGAAAGCGTAAGCAATAAATCCAAAAGTAGCAGTAGAAATCAAAATATGCCTTCGCTGAAGAAAAACAGCTGTAAACTACAAAAAACAATACCGTAAAAATGCTCTAAATAAATTTTGAAAGATGACTATGAAGATGAAGTTTGTCAAATTTGCATTTTATATCCTACTAGCTAAGTTTCGGTAAAAAGATAAGTTTTCGGGCTAATTAATTAGATATAATTACTAAATTCTTCCTATAAAAAAAAATTAGAAAAAATATATACCTTTTATAAAAGGTGTTTTCTTACTGACTCTAAAACTTTAGGGTTACATCCTGTGGTCAATTTCATGGCCAGAGAGATCTGAAAGTTGGGTTCCAACTCGCACCCCTTAGGTTGGTTGGTTCGTTAAAGTGGTGATTCATCCAAAATTCACCCAGCCCTTCCACTAAATATTTTATCACTATTTTTCTATCGTTTGTAAAATCATAAAAATATTTATTGTTTGTCAAAGACTATCATATGCAAACGAAAATTCGCTCCGACTAGTTGTTTGACAGTAGTGCCATTTTTTATATTTGAGAAAATCAACTACACTTTCTTTCTGACTTAAATGGGCTTTTTGATCAAAATTTCAAAGGATTTGCGTAGTAATTCAGACTACGCTCAAAGTAATTTGACGCTCTCTTATTCACCTTTCTCTTCATATCACATATCATACCGAAATGAAAACGAAATCGCGAAGTATTGCAGTTTTTTGCAGGTCTACTTAACCGTATGCTCCACAAATAAAAAATTTTGATCTTTGATAAATCCGATTACTAATACGTTGTCTCTAAGTAGATCGACTCTAGCTGTAGCTGTGGCAATGGTGACTAGTTTTTTTTTTCAAACGAATACATTTTTTGGTAATGAATTAAAATTGCAAGTATGACCCAAATTGGCCCATAAAAAGAATTTTTTCAAATAACTTGACCATAGCGCCAACTAAGGGATCTGAAAAAGCTTCTAAAGCTTCCCGTTCGCGCCAAAACTGGAAAGGTTGTGGAATTTGTAAACTACAAACAGGTCTGATCAGTTTAAATAGTTGTTCGAAAAGGGCCCACAACCGTTTTATGCTACTGATGAAATTTACCAGAAGGCTAATATCTAGGCCTGCTATATCAGCAGGCGTAGCAAAGAAGTGAGAACCATAATGCCTAAATCTTAGGCTTACTAGAGCAGGACAGCTAAGGAGAAGGCATCGAGATTATTTCACGTCTTTCTGCAGACAGATGTCGTAAAAAGGGCGCGAAGTAATGCCTGGTGTCACAACTTGCGCATTTTGCAGTAAATGCCCGGTAAGGGCATATACAAAATTCGAGAGCTGGGGCTTTGGTAGCATTAGAAGCGCCCTCGCAAGAAAATAAACCAACAAGCTCTCATATTTATGTATGTGTAAGGTTATAAACCTAACTAAAGTTAAATTTAAGTTTGTTCGGCTCCTTTTCCTTGGGCAATAGTTCCGTATATCTTCTACCTACTGATAATATGTGCTTTAAAGTAATAATTGGAATTTTTGACAAAGAAAAGGTGAATTAGGTGGTTATGAAACAACTGCATTTAAATTCTCCCATCCACAACTGGACTTATATCAGTGAATCGGGAGCCCAATCGGGGGATTAGTTTTGGAGTTCATAGCGGTAATACATAATATATATTACAAACAAAAAGACACTCTGGAGTATGCATGTGTATTTGTGGATCCAATAAATACAAAAACAGCAGTGCGACATATGGAAAAGTTTTGAATATTTAGTTATTTTTATTTATCTTTACAAAAATACACTTCGTACTACAACAACAACTATATAACCCAAAGTTTCCAACTTTATACCAATTCAACAAATTTTCTTCAAAATCAAAATTTGTCAGTCAGAGTATCTAGAAAACTTCTCGTATGCGGATAGTATTGTCCCAGCCTAAAGTGGCTCGAAATTTGCTTTTTGAGCAGAAATACATAATGCCGTCTATGTATATGGTGAAATACACAAGACCGCCAACAAAAAAATTGTCCAAATTCAATGCATTTTTTGAGCCAAACAAAATTTTACAAAAATTGCTATACAAAATTGTATGTTCTATAAAACTGCTTAACCCAAAATATTTATAAAAAATTACTGATTTTGTTTTATTTAAAACTTTCAGTTATGTAGGATTTCTGTGGTATCAACTAAATTTGATAAAAAAATTAAATAAAAGACAAATATAATATACATTCGAAATTTGGCAACTTGTCACGCTGCTAATATTGTGAGCACAGGTGCATATGTATGTACATATGTATAAGTAGATAGGTATCTCATTTCGCCAACAGTTTTAATCCTCAATCAGGCTTAAGCGTGTCCTGTTAATTATGCCGCACTGTATTAGCGCCGTTCATCTTAATGATATCAAATTCGTTTCGCTTGGCATGAAGCTGATAATTGAAGTTTCAATTAATTGGCAATCGCTAATTTCAATGGAACTTACAATACCATGACAATGCCTGCCTACGCACACGCATACACCTTCAGTTGCATTCAATGGGTGGCTTAACAGTGCTGACAACTTCCTCACCACCAAAGACAACAGAGACAAAGCAAAGGCATTGTCGACCTTAATTTATTACATCCTTGCTTAAGCACAAAAATTTTATTGTTGTGAAAATTAATTACAGGCAAGATATAAATACATAGTTACATACAGAAATCTCTATAAAATCATTGCAGGAAAAATTGGTGATATTCTCCTAAAGAACTAGTTTTATACTACATACACATTTCATGCCTATCTCCGAACTGGTGTGAAACGGATGTTAAGTGGACTAGTTGATGGTCTATTTTGCGATAGCAGCGCCACTATCTTCATACAAATTTGTTCATGTTGTAAGTGTGAAAGTAGAAAAGTAAGATATAAAAATGTTTTTCATGCGGAACAGGTGAGTAGGTGAGCCGTGAATTAACTACTCAAGTATGATAGATTTATCAGGTATAGCCATCCGAAGTAAAATTGTGAGAGTATCTTCGGTTGCCATGGCAACGGGGACTCCACAGTAGAATTATACCCGTGTAGGTGGTAACTATTTCCATCTTAAAACTTTTACTTTTTTTTATTTTTACTATCCCTGTGTATCGAGGTTGTGTTTAGTTAGTAGCATCTCTTGAAAGAACATACACCAAGTTTCAGTCAGATGTGTATATTTTCTTCAGTTTGGCAGGCGTTTGAATTGAGGAAGTCGAGTGATTTTTTTTTTCTTTACGATAACACAACACACCAGCTCACGCCTCAGTAGTTGTGGTCGCAAAATTAATGAAAATAGGATTCCAACTCGTTTGATATCTACCCTATTATCCAGACATGATACTCTCGGATCCCTTGGACTACTATTTGTTCTGCCATTTGAAGATTTTAATTTACGAGGAGATGATTGCAGAAACGAATGGCTATTTTTCAGACTTGGACAAATCCTATTATTCGGCAGGGATCAACAAACTAGAACAGCGTTGGACGAAGTGTATTAGCCTTAGACTCATTTAAGGCTCGAGAAGTAAAAACTAGTTTACCATAAAAACGAAGTAGTTTCTATTTATGCACGGACTTTTCAAACGACCATCGTATCCCATCTAATCCTACCGATGCAGATGTAAGTAATCCAAAGAAATATGTATTTACATACCCCAAACATCAATTAAACAAATCAATAGAAGAGCAAGCGTCTCATTTTAGCTATCATTCAGTTGAAGATCAGTTGAATATATTCAACGTAGTCGTAAATATTCCAATAAAAATTCTTTTGTACATTTTGTGAACGATACATAAGGAATTTTACCCTTTTTTCCGTGATGGATTTAAAACAAAAATTTATTTATAAAATAAACGAAAGTTGAAATGCGGGAGAAAGAAAATTCGATTTTGAATGGAAATGACCTAGACAAAGCAGAAAAGTGTATATATATATCTATATAATTGGCGCGTACACCCTTTTTGGGTGTTTGGCCGAGCTCCTTCTCCTACTTGTGATGTGCGTCTTGATGTTCTTCCACAAATAGAGGGACCTACAGTTTCAAGCCGACTTCGAACGGCAGATATTTTTATGAGGAGTTTTTTATGCCAGAAATACACTCGGAGGTTTGCCATTGCCTGCCGAGGGGCGACCGCTATTAGAAAAATGTTTTTATTAATTTTGGTTTCACCGAGATTCGAACCAACGTTCTATCTGCGAATTCCGAATGGTAATCACGCACCAATCCATTCGGCTACGGCGGCCGCCTAAGTGTATACTCGTACTAAATTAAAAAATAAAATTTTAGTTTGATCAATAAATTCGTATTGTATTGTATTGTACCTATACCGCGAACGATCGCCCTAGTCGAATGGGTTGGTACGTGACATGAAACATCAAATAGAATACATTTTTTCTAATAACGAATGAGAATCTTCCGATTTCCGCCTTGAAAAAGCTCGCCAAAAACCATAGTGAAATACTAATAAAAAATAAAAATAAAATTTAACCACGCCTGACCGTTAAAAATGATTGTTTGATAAAGATGTGAATTTGCGACTTTTCACTAATTATTTTAACTTCACATCATTAAAAAAAATTAAAGAAACTAGTAACTCTGGGTCGACCGGTGCCTCGTGAAAGCTTTTATGGACTCATGCGATGAGATGAGTTGAGGTGTGGTGAGGTGTGGCGTTTTGAGTTTTCCGACCTACCAAAAAAAACAAAAATAAATTCAAAAGAAAAAATCGGAAAAAATAACGCTTACGAAATGTGTTTTTTGGATGAAAAAAAGGAAAAGTAAATTTCAAAAAATGTTGATTAATTCTTATCAAAAAGTAAAGCCTCAAAATAATTATTATTTCAGAGCGACAGAAATAACATGGCATGACTTGAAAATGATTATATTAAAACAAAAAAAATAATAACATTTTCTGAGCAATAGAATGATTATTATTATGGAACGTATATTTTAAAATCTCAAAATAATGTTCATATATAAATTATTTTGATAAAAGTCATACGGATTACGGTCCCTGCTAATAAGCTAACATTCATGTATTATTGCCGTTATACTTTGGATTTCTGCAAAGAGTGCTTGAGATTCGGACCTCCAGAATATGTTAAGTACACACGCAGAGGTGACATGTCCGAAATATTGTTCAAGGGATCAATGCCATAAAATTACCTGCCAAATGTGACTGTGTTTTTGTTCCACTTAAGCCTATTAGCTTCTAAAACTGAACACCTTATTTTAACCCGTCAGCTACTCTGGCCGTTCTTTGATTTTTGTTATTAAAATATTAGGGCTATTGTGATGCCATAGAGAGGCAAAATAACCAAATAGGGGGGAAAAAGGAAGAAGAGGCTTTGAATTCGCTGTGAATTAGTGATGCTACAATTTCGACAGCCGTGGCTTTGTTAGCCGCCTTAGAAGTTCCATCCAGCGCCCCTGATTTTGTAGCGATTTGCTCACTAATCCAACGATCGCTGAGTTGACGCGAGGCCCATCTTTCCAAAAGTAAACCACCGGCTCTCAAGGGAATCCCAATCCTGTAATTTTGCGGTAAAATCGTCTCCAGAATCCCCTATCTAGACAGCTCATTAGTGAAAGCAGTTTCCCTCTAGGCCACTGGGACCGGGAACCCAAATGTGGTGAGAAAAGTCAGGCACTCCCCGATTAATTTTGAATGCAAAACCAACGATTCCTGGGCCTTAATTGCCAACTGGTTGTCGGAATAGATATTTATGCCCTTTACAATAATTAGAAGTAAGCAACCAATCCACTGTTTCTTTAATTGCGGCCACCTCCGCTGGGAAAATACTACAGTGGTGAAGCCTAAAGTTGGAGCTCTTCACAGAAAACTCCATGTTTGCTATGCTCTGACTCCAAATATTGCACACTGCCCACTCCTCGCTTGAGAGAATGTGAATGCAAACGTATCACTCCGACTCGGCGAGGGTGTACATTGATTAAGCACTATGGAGATAAGTTTCTGAGAATACTAGATTGTATGTAGCTTATGTCTAGCTTGATTGATTGATTGCGGGGCGTGCAGCTGCAGCAATTTCAGCGATGTTCACGGGCACCACATTCTGCATAGCGTTAAGTGCTAGAGTAGGAGTGGGCCCCTTTGATTCCTATGAGTCCAAATTTTGAACTCTCTCCAGCTTCTGCACCGATGTCATCGTCGCCAGTGAATTCCATCAGACAAAGACCTCATACGATAAAAGTGGCTTTATACTTATGTTATATAGCCGAAATGCAACTTTGGGTGAGAGGCCCCATCTTTTGCTAATAACGCCACTACATCCATACAAGGCGACTGTTGCATTCCTGATTAACTCTTCAATGTCGGGTTTCCACGTTAGCCCTCTCTCAACGATCAGGTATTTTACCCTCAAAGAGGACCAATGGAATATACACTATTGAGGGGAGTTGAGCTCTAGGTAGTTTATATTTCCTCGTAAATAAGACGAGCGCAATCAGCGTTCCATTAGAGTATCTTAAATTAATTAATTCCATTAGAGTATCTTAAATTTTCCCTCTGACAATAAAGGGTAACGAGCTAACTATGGCTAAATTTAACTAGATTGAGGTGCGTTCCAATCTAAATAGAAGACCGCACTGCATGTGAACAAAGCGAGAACCTCTAGTTATGGTAAAAAGAGTTCAGATGGTGTGGCAGGCTCTCAGCGAATTTGACGTAATCGGTGGATCTGTTAACGTAACAGGGGATGTGGCAACGGTTTGTTTACGACAGAACTGAGGTTGTGTTGGTGATATAAGAAAAAATCAATGCGGTAATTGTTACATGATTGCTGTCTGAACGATTCATGGGACAAGTGGGTGATGCGTATTCATTGTGGTTGTTGAGATTACTCTCAAAAATTTCCTTCGGATGGCCAAACCTTGAGATCTATCATCTTAGCCTGTACCGTCTCTCAATCAACACATTCACCGCTAGTTCCAAATTAGTTTGATTTACTGCAGATATATAAAATATTGTAAGCCGCTGTATTTGTGTATATATGTGTGTATTCGCGCTGTCTTTATAATTTTCTCGTTATTATTTTTTAAACATATTTCCTCTCCCACTCACATTGATTTAAATATGTGCATACTCTTGTATGTATATGCAATTTGAATGGTTTTACGATTATTGTGTGTTTATTACAGAACAACAGCTGCAAGCGCAATGCAAGCGAAAGATACACTGTGTAAGAGGAAGAGTAAAATGTAAGAAATTTCGTATTTCATGGAACAAAAAATATTTATTAACATACGACTACATTTCATACTATCCTCCAGTACATATGTCGCTTATGCGATATTGCAGAGTAGAGGAGAAATCAAACAACTTGAATTTTTGACGGACAGTTATTGGCCCGGTTTAATGAGACACATGTAAAAAAATATATTTTTTAATTCAAAAACATTATTGTAATGATGGAAAATAAGTGGGCAGTCGAGAAATGTGGGAACTTAAATTTTTTTATTACAAAGATATATACAATATAAAATACATAACAATGTTTGTGGACACTGCAACTATGTAGTTACAAATAAATTAATGAGCAGTACAATTTTCGTAGCATAAAGACGATGTTGTGAAGAGGTGTTGAGGAGTTTGCTAGCTTCCTCTTTCACCACCGTAGAGATCTTAAGTTTCTTATTCCGAATATTCTATTGCAAACGAAGCAAGGTAAGTTGAGAATATCTCGAAGGATTTTATTCTGGAGTCGTTGAATTACAAGTTTTTGATGGCGCCATCTTTTTAATGAGTTAGTGCGTTGGACTGACTTCCAGTGAAAGCTTGGCGACATTCGGTTCAGTGGAAGCGAAAGTATTGCATCTAAGGTGTCAGTATTTTTGTGTGATCGGTACAAGAATGAGTTTCGAACAAAGAGCAAATATCAAATTTTGTTTTAAAATCGGTAAAACGTTTACCGAAACATTTGAATTGATGAAAAAAGTTTATGGCGATGATTGTCTAACTCGTGGCAGAGTTCATGAGTGGTTTACACGTTTCAGAGATGGTTGTGAGGACATAAATGACAATGAACATACGGGCCGCCCAAAATCAGTAATCACCGAAAACTCCATCGAAATTGTTTGTAAATTTATCAAAAATGAACCGAAATCATAGTTGAAATTTATGAAATCGGAGTTGAATATCTCCAAAACATCGATTTATTGCATTTTAACTGATCATTTGAGCTTTCGAAAGGTCGGTGCATGACTGGTTGCGCACAAGCGAACTGAGGGTCAAAAATTGTTCAGAATTCAACATTCGAAAGATCTCATTAAAGAGGCGCGAAAAGACGAGAACTTCCTTTGCGACGTTGTAACTAATGATGAAACGGGGAGTTTCGAAATGAAGATGAAACTAAGCGTCAAAGTGCCGAATGGGAGGCCCTAGACGAGCCACCACTTAAAAAATCGCATTTGGATAGGTAAAAAAATCAAGTTCAAGATGTTCATTTATTTTTACGATTCCAATGGAATTGTCCGGAAGGAGTTCGTGCCAACGGCCCAAACTGTCAATGCAATTTTCTATTTTGGCGTTTTGAAGCGTTAGTTAAATCCCATTCGTTGAATTCGCCCTGAATACCGCGAAGGAGGAAGCTAGCGCTTATTGCATGATAATGCACCATCTCAAGTATTCACTCTTGTGGCTGATTTTTTGACTAGAAATCGCATTTTAACCATCAATCACTCACTGTATTCATCTGGTATGGCTACCTGTGACTTCTACCTTTTCGGAAAATTGCATTTGGCCATGGAAGGAAAACGTGTTGCGTCCGTAGAGCACATCCAAAAGGCTTGTACCGACATCCTCAAGGACATTCCGGTCAATGACCTGAGACACTCTTTTGAAAAGCCTTTAGAGCAGACTATTTTGAATAAATCTAAGTTATCAGCCTTAGTCTTAGTCTTGTTTATTTTGGACTTCCCCTATGCCATTTTTTCTGATACATCGAATGAATTTGAAGTCCATAATCGTCAAATAAATGATGTGAACGGGTGGAGTTGGCAACTGGAAATGTTTTAGTAATTATTATGGTATATCTTTTTAATCCGTTTAATATGGCAAATACAGGGTTGTCCATATCACGGTTTCTTTGTAAAAATTATAAAAAGTAAACAAACATCAGTTATTGTATTTGAGTGAACATTTCTGTTGTTTATGGAATACAATTTCATTCATGTGGCTGCCTCGACTGATTTCGCAGTAGCGCGTCCTAATATTAACCCAGTTTTCCAAGACCTTGGTGACGGTGTTTAGCTCTATTTCACGAATGGCTTGCTCGATGGATGGCTTGTTTTAATGGATTGTTCACCTAACAGCGGTTCTTCGTGATATCTCACAAGAAAATAAGTCTAAGGCTGTCAAATCGCGATTCCTAGGCAACCAAACGATATCGCCGAAGCGGCTGCTAACACGATTACCAAACTTGACACGCAAAAGACCGATTGTAGCATAGGCTGTGTGGCATAGCGCGTCATTCTACAAAGACACCGTCTTCAATTTCCTTCCGCAAAAAAAAAAAAATTGCTAAGCCCCTGAAGCGCTCACCGTTAACCAAAATGGCGTTTCCAGAGGCATTTTCAAAGAAAAATGGGACAATGATGCCACCGCTCCAAAAATCGCGCCATAATGTCACTTTCTGAAGATGTATTAGAGTCCCGATGCGGGTTTTCCAGTTTTGGTTCAAATAAAGCCGCCGGGATGAAAATTTGCACATATATTTTTTAGCAAGCGCGCTGGATGCCTCTTTTCAACACTCACAAACTCTGCCGACATCGAAAAGTGATGAAAACATTGATAAAGTGAAAGAAAAGTTGATCAATAACCGCAAAATAACCATCAGAGAGTTGACAAACGACTTGAATATTGCTGTGGGGCTGTAAAGTTGATCCCAAAAGGGCTGAATTTCATGCAAAAAAGGGGCCGCCTTGATATCGCTAAAGACATGATTTCCAAGGCTGAATCCGACCCAACCTTCATCAAACGCATCACTACTCGAGACGAGACGTAGGTTTATGTGTACGACATGCAATCCAGATATCAGGCGAGTGTGTGGAGAGCTGCGAATGAACCAAGATCAAACAAGCCAGATAGTTTTCAGTCGAAAAAGAAAGCGTTACTGTTTTTATAGATTACAACGAATTATGGATCACACGCATTTTTGTCAGAAGGTCAGACAGATAGCAAGGGCTATTATTTGGCCGTTTATGTGAAGCAATCCGCCAAAAAAGAAAGGTTTTGTGGGAAAACAACTCATGGATTTTGCATTATGATAACGCAAGCTACGCTTCATCGGATATTATCATTGTCCACGCTTCTGCGCCCTACTTTAGGACGGGCTCGGTGAGAGACTTATGAAGTGTTAGTTTTGTTCGGCGAGAGAGGACTTTACTACTCAGTTGCCTACTTAGTCATTGTTGGAAAAAGAGATTCTTCGTTGGATTTCAAGGCTGACATTGCTATCGATGTTATGTTTCTGAATAAACAAAGTTTTTTATAACCTCGAAATCTTAATAAAATCGTAACCGACTGTTTGTTTGTTTACAGGAGGTACTTCGTTTTGTCCTCTTTTGCCACCAGACCCATTCGCTTTGCTTCTTTATCCAGTTTGAAAAAAGATGGTTCCATGTGTAGAAGTCCACGCAAGTGGGGAAAGTCACTGATCGCCATTCACTTGGGAGTGGTCAGGACGGTTCTTCTACATATGGTCCAAACAGCTAACAACTTCCGGGATTAGCCCAAGTATCCTCTGGGTAGCTTCCGAACACCTTATATGAGAAGGCGAATCATCCCAGGATAGTTGGTTGTGCGGTGGGTTTGAGACCCGCCACATAAAAAAAAAAAAATCCAAAAAACGATACGTAGCTCGTCTAAGCCCAAAAGGTTGTTTCGATTTACTTTATTTATTGAATTTATTTATCACAATAATTATAAGAGTAGTCTAAGAAACTCAATGATTGTTAAATTTTTAAAAGCCTGACTTACTTCTCTAGTTAATTCTAATATACGCATTAGTATTAGGGTCCTACGGTATCCAACCTAATGTAATAGATTGGTGCCAGCACAGAAATATTTTTCCATGCAATAGCTGCTTTAACGCCTTTGGATGCCCACGAGTATGTAAATTCTTGAAAGACACCTCTAAACCGATACCATTGATATGAATTTTGTGGTTGGGAAAATTTTATTTAATGCTCAATGCTCCGTACTTCTTCAGACGTGATCCCTATGTGATAGAGGGAACGGAATATTGCTAAAGTTCATTTTTGTTCGAAAAAAGTAGTAAATGAGTCTCCCAGCTCTGGTACATAATTCTTTTTATTTATTTTTTTTATTCTTAAAAAATATAGTTCATACTAAAATAAAAACCATATAACTCAAAGTTTTAAACTTTGTAGAAAATTAAAAAAAAAAATTTTAATGATCTTCAAAATGTATAACTTTTTGATCAGAATTTTTGAGAAATTCTGGGTATGCAATTTTATAGTCCATTCAATTTTAGTTTCAAGTTGTTCAAAATTCACGCTGAGTTTAGATAATTTTTGTTATCTTTTTTGCAAATTCTGCGATGAAAAGCTCTTCATGAAAAACCAACCACTAAAAAATATTAAAAATTTTTTTTCGAAATTTCAAAAATTCTCGCTATGTAATTTTATAGCACATTAAGTTTTACGATAAAATTGGTCAAAATTCGTGAGGAGTTTTCATAATGTGGGAATGAGTGAACGGGTGGCAGTGAAAGAGGCAATAGTGCGCGAAACTAAATAAAGAGCAAGACAAAGAGTTGAAAGTTGAACCATGACGAATAAAGGCGGGTTTTTTGAATACTTCTTAATAGTTTTTGGAATATTCTATAATCCATGCAATTAAAATATTATTAAGAAGTATTAATAAATAAATATTTGAATTAGTAACATATTTTGTTTTTTTTTTTTATTCTTATATTCTTTCATATAACGAATGCTTGAATGTTTCATGGCTGAAATGCACTCGGAGGTGTGCCATTACGTTCCGAGAGGTGCATTTTAGGGACGTATACTACGAAAATTCTATCATTTGATGTCTCATTTCCACATTGGGGTTCGCATCTGGGCTCTACCAAATACATAGTATTCACGCGTAAACCTATTATCTCCTTTGATACCATGAATTATTTCACTTCCCTGAAGTAAAACTAAGAGCAAAATAGTGAAAATTTCGAAATACTGGTTTGGTGTTTACGAGTTAGTCTTCACGAGAAGAAGTTCATCTGGTGATCAGATAGTAAAAGGAAAATAATTTTAAAACACCTTACCTTATGTGCCAATATTTTTATTAAATGCCATATTTACTATATAGGTATATGTATTTATTCACCTACAGTTTATCTACTAAAATTATATTTCTTTGCAAAAATTCAAAAATAATTAAATTTCACTCCATATTTCTCTCAATCACTGCTGCGACATATCACTTAGAAAGAATATCTGCAATCAATAAAACTTTTTCAATCTAATCTCTTTCATAAAAGAAGCGCAATAAATAATCGAATAAAGTATGATTTCAATTCATTTTAGTTGCCCGATTGCCTGCTTGCATGAGAGCTTTCGTTTGTTATATAAAAAGCTTATGAAATTATTTCTATGTATGCGTTGGATGCAAACAATATGCAAATCCGCTGCAAAGTTTTCAAACGGAAGAAAATAAAATAAAATGGAATATAATGTAATACAATACATTTCTACTGACAAAGGGAATAAAAAGCGAATGGTTGGGTAAATCAAAGAGATGGGTAGAAGGAAGGGGTGGGTAGTGAGGTTTGAAAGATGGTTATGCACACAGATAGACGGAAGGACATACAACTAATATCTGCAGTAAGTTGCATATGCTCAACACACCAATCAGTACACATCAATGGCGGGAAAATATACCCTGTAGAGAAATAAAGCCGCTTGAGTTTATCCGCGTTTTCAGCGGGTATGCCATATTAACATACAGATACATGTGGGATATTTTTTTACAAACCAAAGACCTCTCTGACCGACGCATTTTGGATTTAGTTGAATATTTTTATATATTTTTTTTGTTTTTGGAAAACTTTTTTTCTAAATTCATAACTCTTTCCCATGGAGCTGGAAGCTGCTTTGTTTATTTGGTTTAATTTTGAAGCTCAAAGCATAAATTCAAAGAATTAGGTATTTTGACAAAAAATTTCCGGCTACAACATATAAGTATAGAGGGAGAGAACTTAGGCCTGGGGGCCCTAACTTCGAGTTCCCTCTTTAACTCCCAATGTGGTGCCTACATCGTCTCTCGAACAAAAGATGAAATGCTGTGATAGTTGCCAATGCCAAGTCTGCTAGACATGAAAAAGTGAAGAGTGGCAGAGAAAGTGCTCAACGCTCACCACCTCCTCTTCGTTCCTGCAGCTGCGACAGAAGCCATTTGAGGAAAACACCAAACGTTTCCCACGTGTTCCCATTAGGCAGATTACTGAGGAACCGAATTTTGTGTTCATTCCTTGTGGGCCAAACTTATCTAGTTATCTCACAAGTGGGCTCGTGGTCCATCCACTGATTGCTTGCGCGATGTAGACAAATATTCCCCATCGCCATTCGCCATCAACCGTGATGAAATTTCCAGGAATGTCTCTGTATAGAAGAAATCAGACAACGTTCGTGGTTCTCCTTCTAGGCAACTCTTTAAGAATGGCTCTACCTATATTTAACTGTTACTTTGGAAGAAGTATTGCTGCACTGTAGATTTTATGGAAGCTTGACTGTATGATGAGTAGAAGATTGACTTGATCACTGAGTAGATAGTGATCGGTTGCCCTGCAACAGATGAGTTCCTGACCCACAACGCAACCTGCTGTATAGCTTGAAAGACGCTACAGTAGTCAGGTAGTCCTAGACCTGATTCAGCTGCAGCATGTCTGAATGGATGCCACTTCCGACTTTATTATTTAGTCTTGAGTAGTCAGTAAAGATAGCCACTGACCCTGACGTAACAAATAACATAAGCAAATTAAATCTTTAAATCGGTTTTCAACACTTCCTCCCACCTCATAGCTAGTTTTCAGTACATAAATTCGTGGCATTTTTAGTCCGATTCTCTATAAACAACGAAAAAAATTAAATTTATCTAGCGCGTCATATCCTCAAAAACTCACTCTCTTCTGAGCTAAAATAAACATAATCCGTTTTTCAAGTAAACGCAGCTTCCCTGAAGTGACATTAGTGCCAAAATGCGAAGGGATCGGCTATTTGAACTTAGGAGATGATTTGGCTTATCCCTTTCCCTTTGCACGGTGGTTGAAGTCACCGGATGTACGTTTCAATGTCGTCGGCATACGCCAGCCACTTTTATAAAATATGACCCCGTAGAGATTTAGTTCGAGAGTTCGAAAAATCTTTACAAGCCCCAGATTAAAAATGTAACTTTAATTGAAGGTTTTGGTTTGGAGAGTTTTTGTTTTAACTTCAATGAAGTTAGTGACTTTTCTCAATGCTATTCTTCACGATTGCACTAGATTTGAGGGATAGATCAACTCTTTACCGTGTTGTCGAAAATCTATAAAGATACAATGCGTGCCGAGTCTTTTGCGACATTTCTTTTTCAAGATTTGACATAAAGTAAGAACAAAGACGACGATCTGGTGACTGAAATCCAGAGCGTGTTTAGATTCTGGGGGGAACACTTCCTGAACTTGTTAAATAGTGATAGCTGCGCATGTCACAGAGAATGTGAATATCCCGATACCCCAATCGTCGACGACGGAATTGACGTTCCGCTACCCGACCATGACGAGATGAGAATAGCGATAACGCGGCTAAAGAACAACGAAGCCGCGGGCGCCGACGGACTGCCGGCTAAGCTATTCAAACGTGGCTGCATGGAGCATTCGACCAGATATTCAGAATATTCAGAAGTCTCTCAGACATAATTTATTATAAGTATCATTTTCGCCATCAATTAGTACAGTAGAAATATGGGTTGCTGAATTTAAACCTGGTCGTATAAATCTTGAAAACGATCGACGTTAAGGACGCCAAAAAACAGCAACAACACCAAAAATCGAGTGACGGGAAGAGATTTAGTAGAAGCCCTAGGCATCTCAATATTAAGCAATATTTTAACTGGGTGCCATTTTGTTTGCAAAAGAAAAAAATTATTTTCCATCAGGACAATGTACCGTGTAAAATAAACGATTTAAAGTTCAAATTGTTGGAGCATCCACCGTATTCGCCAGTTTTGGCCCTATCGACATCCATCTGTTTCCAGAGCTAAAAAATGTATCCATGGAAAGAGTTTTTCATTAAATGAAGAGGTCATAACAGCTGCAGAAGTGTATTTTGTAGTCCTTCCAGATTCTCACTCCAGGGATGGAATTCATAAATTGGAATCTAGTTGGAACTGAATAATAAAGTGTATTCCAAACCATAACCATAGAGTTTTTCTTATCCAACCGCAAATCTTATTGAGCAACCTAGTAATTAAATTATTATTTTTTTCTTTTAATAAAAATATTGTGAGCTTAAGAGCGTGGATTTAAGCAAATTAGAGATTTCTAAATCGGCGTGATTTGTACAAATAGCGATGATAGCTGCATTTCTCTTCCTTACTTGAGTTAAGTTATCGTCCTTCATGTCTTATCTGAAAAAGAGAAATAATGGTTTTGAGAAGTTATAGCAACAGATATGCAAGTTCTCAAATACCGTATGTACCCTGTGTTAATATATATTGTCAATAAGTCCCAGTGCTTCAGCTATTTAACGCTGCATTTGCTTGAAAAATTGAAATTTGAATAGGCCGAGCCAGGGAGCACCAAGAGATTTGGTGGCTCCCAGATAGATAGTCAAGGAGGGAAGGAGAAAAGTATCAGAGAAAGAGATAGGAAAGAATAGAGACGGAGATAAAGGTAGTTAGTCCTGTGAGAATTTTTCAGATTCTTTGGAAAATCTGTAAATATCCTCCAGTTTTACTCATTTTCACGACATCGGAAAAAACTCGAGGCTTGCTTTACTAAAGGCAGGACACTCACAGAGTAAGTGCTCAGTACTATCCGCCTCCTCCAAGCAAGACAGGCACATTGGGTCCTCAATGATTCCAATGGTGATCATATGGGGTTGTGCCCTGTAATAATACCAACCATCAACCGAACGTCTTTCGTTCCAAGTTTTTTTAGTAGAAAGTTTGACAGTTTCCTGTTCGGACTTGTCACAAAACACTTTGCAGTTCTGGACCCTTAGGTAAAGAAAATATCCGTCAAACCTCCCTGAATGCATTCTGGATTGCTCCATTGCTCACGCAAATGCTTAAATTTGAAACTGCTGATCTCATCAGTGATTGAATTCTTCGCTTGCTTAAAAGTTATAGGTAGTAGATGCATAGTTAGTAGCACAATTTCCATTTGAGAACCTAGTAAAAATCGTGAATAAGTTCTGCTTGGTCCCTAAGGATACATACATGCACACAAGCAACGCAAGCAACAAGGACGCCTCGAGTATACTAACAAAGCAGCAACAAATATTCTTTTTTGCAGCTGGTTTGCGGCGCGGCAGCGGCAACTTGCATGCAGCAGTTGTGAACTTCAAAGTTAGTGAAATGTTGTAATGGTTACGGGAATAAAGCGTAATAACTGCTGCCTGCTGTGGTGGCAACGGAAACTAAAAGCACAAGAAAATGAAAAAAAAAACAGCAAAACATAACATCAAACACACGCATACCTTGATATTGATATACATACATACTCGTATGTGCCACTTCCCGCACATAATTTCACTTATCGCTCATTTGTAGCAACGGGTGCGCTAGTGTGTGTGTGTCTGTGCGTGTGAGAGGGCTTAGGAAGGCGATGACTGTTGTAGTTGCGAAACTTTACACAATTGCAATGAAATGTATTTGTGCAATCTATCGCGCACGTACACCCACATACACACACACATATATATGCATATCCATACGCCTTTTTTTGCAAAACTGCTGCTAATTTTATTGTTTGCACTTTTCAATTCCTCGCAGTTACGCCCGTCTCTACGCTACAGCTTGTTGCTCATGCTTGACGATTTAACAAGATGCATGGCAGATAAGCAGTACAACTCACTGTTGCATTAAGCAGCGTGTGGTGATGCGCCTGTGCATATGCAATGACAACGTACAAGCTTTATGACAGCACTGATCCTGGGATACACAGCCACAGTGGTAGACAAAGCGACGTCAACAACGGTGATAAAAATAAATACCTATGTACATACATACCTATATACATACATACATATTTACGTAACAAGAATAGTACAATTGAGGTTCAACATTGAAAGTTGCGACAGTTATGCACGCATACATACACACATGCAGTGGCACAAGTGTAACGGATGTGCTTATGTGGTGGTACAGCACAGTGAACGTTGTTAGCAGCAACGCCATCGTTTGTTACTGAACATCAACAGCTGCGTAATTTCAAGCGAAAAACTTTTTGAATTATATAAATTATACGAAATTGCTGGCGAAGCCGGACCAAATAAAACTATCAAATGATTTTTAATTCATTTGAAAATCTCAGCGCAGAAGCGAGAGCTGAGAACAACACATAAAAACTTTTAATATAAAGAAAAACAACCTTACATAAAAAAAGAACAAGTTTTTCTAGCGAAAAGCGTATAATGTGAAACGGTGCGTACAGCGCGACATCAATTCATTTTCGGTCAATGCGTTCAACTTTGATGAGAAAATAGTTTCATAGAATTATGTTGAGGTACTGAAATCGTAACATTCACACCCAAATCTATTTGAGCAATGGTAGTAGTGGTATTAATATTTCAGTAAACATTTTTTCCTCTTTTTGCGAATTTCAATGCAATTAGATTTTCAGTAGAAATTAAACGTTTATTCGGTATTTGGTTGGCTAATTCGATCAGAAAGTAAGGGGAATATAAACATTATAACATTAAGGGACCATTCCGTGATATTGCTTTTTCGTGGGGAATTAATCGAATTGAAATTTGAGAAGCGCCGCTGATAAGTTCACGGGCTAAGGCTTGCAATGAATGAAATACTTGGCTTACTCCATATAAAAAAAGGCGCAAAATTAATTACGCTATTGGAAGATTTCTAAATTTTGCAAGTGATGTCGCGCATCACTCATGCTTTACACTTGTGGACTAGACAGCTGCAGTACAGTAACTCAGAATCATTTTTTTATTTAGTAAAAAAGTTATTCAAAAAGTTATTGGATGATCAGTTTTGCGCCACCTTGTATGTATATATATTTATTTTTTTCCATGCATAATTTTTCAGGTGAAATACACTTCTACTTTGTGGATATATTGTTGTTTTTTCCTTGTTCACTCCTCTCGGGAGCATAGGGCCTCGACAAGACTTGTCTTGCGTTGGTTTCGTTAATCTACATATTTGATTTCTGACTGACAGGGTAGATGATTAGCCTGCCGCTACCAGTCATAAATAGTGGGAATGCCTACCTATCGTTGCTTAGGAATAACGCCTTCTTACTGCTTGGAGCGCCATCTATGTTTCACATTTTTCTGCCAGAATGATCGCACAGATGGTTGAGGACTTCGCTAAATTTGGTGTGTCTGCTCTATTACCGCGACTGCTCGTGTGTTTTCCTTTGTTTTTGCTTGTTTTAGCAGCCACAATGCAAATAATGCACCGACTATAGTGCGGGAGAAAGGATGGATGGATAAGTTTTTGGGTTTGAGGAATGAGAGTTTTTTGTGTTTGGTTTTTTTAGAAACAGAGAAAGTAGGTATCATAAATTTGGAAAAGTGCGAGGACCGTGCTTTACATGGGTTTCGAACCCACAACCTCTGGGATGGCAGCCTAGTGCACTTACGCTAAACTATCGAGCCCACTTTTGGCTTTTACGCTACTCGTCAAACTTCAAAATGATTTTCTACTTGCGTCTTTATCTCACTATCGTCTGAAAATCTTCGCCCGCATAATTTATTTCTTAAATTTGAAAAAAAGAAAACCCCACTGGAGTTAAATTCCGGCTGCATCTTGGTGGAGAGAATATAAATAGGTGGCCACATCCGTTAACCACTGTATCGGTCACAGTGGATTTGTCAGAATCAGTTGATTTTCGATTCACTGTTTACACGCAATTCTTTATTATGGCTCCCACTTATTGCGCATTGATTGCTTAAATAAGACGTTAACAAGTGATTTATGGTACTTAGCTGTTCTCTTCCTTGTTTCCTTAATTGTTGCGTCACTGCCAAAATACCCTCGCTGGTATCCCAATCTTGTTTCCTATCATTCTTGGGTAGGTATGGCTGCTGGATGATAAGTGTTTGTGAATTCCAATGCTTTTAATATATCCCTCGCTACCCGAGTGGTGTTAATGAACGCCTTGTCTTGCAGATATATCACCCCGCTCCTCAATTGCCACGTCTCTTCTGTAAGATTGCCTCAATCGGCTGACTCAGTGAATTTGCATTGCACTGGCTGTTTATTGCAGTTCTTTTAGATCAGTAATAAATAATAAATAAATAAATAAAAGCAGCACACACCTTTCCTATGCGAGACTAACTACAGGGGGCAAAACAATAGAGAGAGTAAAGAGCTTCTAATATCTAGGAGTATGGCTGAATGACCAATGGGACCATGATCATGAAGTAAGAGGCAGAATAGAAATGGTTAGAGCGGCCTTCATGAAAATTGATCAACACTCTTATACGGATGCGAAGTTTGGGGGTTGAAAACTATAAGCATACGCCGACTAGAAGCCTTCGAATAGTGGTGCTATAGAACGACGAGAATGAGCTGGACTGACATGGTACCAAATGACATAGTGCTAAATAGAATGCAAACCTCAAGGAACATGATAACGTACATAAGAAGAAGCAAAGTCGTTTATTTCGGCCATATTACAAGAGGTGACAAATACGGTCTTTTAAAACTGCTGATACAAGGAAAAATTGAAGGAGAAAAAGGAATTGATAGGAAGAAAATGTCGTGGCTCGACAACATCAAGGAGTGGACAGGTTTCAAAACAATCGGCGAATTAACAGTGGCAGAGAGAAACAGACACAAATTTAATGACATCGCTAATAATATGACCTGATAAGCGTATGGCTAAGATCAAAATAACGTACGACTGAGATCAAAATAACGCAAACATCCAGCACGGATACGACGGTTAAGATTAAGAATAAATAACTATAACTATTTATTTTATTAATTATTAATAAAATTGTCTCGCTATCTCAGAAAACTTTTGACGCCGCCTTTTCTTCTTTGAATTTCTTTTGCTTGCATTTTCCCGCTCTTTTTCCACTACTGCGACTTTCACTTTTGCTCTGGATAATACGGACGAATCCAAGTTTTATCAATGGTCACGTCAATATTGCAAATTTCGATACAATTTTACTGAGATAACCGCGAAAAATCTTTACATCTGTGGTCACATCTCTCAATTGTGGCAAAATATACTTTAAACATAAGAAAACTATTGAGAAAGTTATTTCCAAATACAAAAAAAAAATGTTTTTCGAGTGGTATGAGCATTAACATTACCTAACGCGCACTAATTTTTTCAGGCGCCACTGTTTGGGAAAAATTTCGTTGATTTATTATTTCTCTAATCTGTAGTTCTTTTGCTATCTGCAGTAATGTATTTTTTCGATCGACTAAAGGTTAAATTATAGGTGCTACACCATAACGCCATAGTGGTATCTTAACCATAACGTTATTTAGTGTCGTCCATTACATATTTATTGATATATGTTTTAGATTTTTACATATATAGGTTGAACGATATGAAGTGTTACCAACTCCACACTGCTTGCATCTGTAAAACAGCTCATGACACCAAGGTCAAAATTGTTCTAATGACAGTAATATATTGTTTATAAGCCATCAAAAGCATTTGCGTCTCAGTTTTGTTGAATTTTTTTTTCTGTGATGGAATTCAAACGTAATAGTGTGATTACGTTATATTTGGCTGGAAAATCACAACCAGTCACCTCAAAGTGAATAAAATGCTTGTGCGTCGCACTATAAAACGTTACAATGATACTCGTAGCATTGCAAAACGCTATGGAGGTGGACCAAAAAAACCGCAACAACGCTAGAAATGGTTCGGAAAGTGAAGGCTCGACTTGAACGAAATCCACGTCGAAGTGAAAAAAATGGCCAAAGAACTGAAAATATCGCAAGACAGAATTCGACGCATATTGAAAAATGAGCTCAAAGTCAAGGCTTACAAGTTCCAAAAAGCACACGATCTTTCACCCCAGCAAAGGAAATGTAGCGCTTGCTACATTGTGTTTTCTGATAAAAAAATTTCCCAATTGAGGAGTTCATAAACACTTAAAACGATCGTGTTTACTTGACCGAACGCTCATTCAAGAATTTGAGCTACGTATGGCCACTCGAACCAAATCCCCATCGCAAGTAATGGGTTGGGCCGCAGTGGTGGACGCTCTGCAATCGTTTTTATCGAGCCTGGTGTCAAAGTGAAAGCGACTTATTATCGGGAAAATGTTTTAGAAGCTACTTTAGAGCCGGGGAGACGCAAACATTTCGGTCGTAGACCATGGACGTTCCAACAGGACTCGGCACCGTCTCATAAAGCTCGTGTGAACCAAGAATGGTTAAAAAATCATGTTCCACACTTCATTTCGTCCACACAATGGCTTTCGAATTCGCCAGACGCAAATCCGATTTACTATTCCATCTGGTCCATTTTGGAGAGCAAGGTGAGGACTAAAAAATATGCCAGTATGGATGCGCTGAAAAAAGCGATTATACGAGAATGGGCCAAAATACCTCAAGATCACATTCGTGCAGCATGCAACTCATTTTTTGACCGTTTGAAGACTATAGTCAAGGCAAAAGATGGCCCTATCGAGCTTAAGTGAATATATGTTAAAATTGTAATCATTTTTGAACAATTTTTAAAAACGAGTTTCACACAAAAAAGTGATGGTGTTTTGAATAGGTAACACTTCACATCGTTCACCCTGTATTATCATTTTGTTATTTCGAAAGTGCAGAAACTAAAAAAACAAAAAATAACAAGATGAACAGTGACGAGGAAACTAGTATTTTATTAATTCCAATATTGGCATTATATACTTTCTTTGCATGTAAGCAATCGCAGTAATAAATTGTTCATTAATTTTGATACAAATATGATAAATAATTCTTTCTATTTTTTTACATCCAACTATTTTATGGTAATTGTCTCTGCTTCGTTCTGCTTCAACCAACTGCCTAATTTAAGGACCACTCATGTTACTGTCCAACAACTCATATTTAGGATCACGCATAATATGACAAAAATAAGCGGTTTGAAATAAGTGATTTGCAAATCTCAATCCTTTCTAAGTTTCGTTAAAATTTCTCTGCTACTACCTTTGTCTGTCTGATAGCACCACATGCCAAACGCCTCTAAGTTTTTCATACTCGTAACATTTAGTGTTCATGCCTCCACACCGTCTAACAAAATATACCAAACGTAACATTTAAGTACCAGGTACGTAATATCATGTTCAAGCTTTCATTGAAAAGCACTTTCCTCTAATTGAAGAAAGCTTTCCTTGCTGTTTCAATCCGACGGCAAATTTCTCTGCCATTTGTCCATGCTTCGATAAGCAAACATCCTAGGTACCCAAATCGTGATACTGTTTGGATGAGATTGTCATATAAATAAATGTTTGAATTGGTGATTTGTTGAGAGTTTTTTGAAACAACCATGAATCTGGTTTTATGGGTGTTAATACTTAGGCCGTATTGGATACCTTTTGGCTGACTTCTTTAACGAGCAGACCATTGATTTTGCACCCAATATTGTGCCATAGGCAAATCGTATATTATTTATTATTTCGCCGTTCACTTTTATTCCTAAGTTAACTGATAGTTTTGTGTGCAGTACCTTATCAAAAACGTTTTCATAGTCAATGAAGCATATACAAATTTTCTGGACGACTTTACGGTTTTGTACTAGGACTTGAAGGCTGGACAACGCTTCGCACGTTCCCATAGCTTATTTGAATCCAAATTGTGTTATAAATAAACAGTTGTAAAGGATCTCAAGAAACATTTTATATTACAATGCAGGAAATCAACAATCAGCTGCTTATGGTTACAGCAGAAAATCAAAATTCAATTGGTCTGCCACCTCTAATGGGTTACAGTGTTTTGAAAATTTGTGGTTCGATCAGCAGATTCAGTCTTTAGTTATGTGACAGCGCATCAACGCATTGTTTTCCTTGTTCACTCCTCTCGGGAGCATATACTGCTTCGACAAGACTTTTTCATCGTACACGGTTCTGTACTGTTATTTTTGCACCATCCCATGAGGTGTCGGCATCTGCTAGTTTGCGCAACATTGATGTTCTCCCAGTGTTTTTTGGTCGATCGCGACCTCTGCTCCCTTGCGGGTTCCATTGTTGTGCCAGTGCCATTCTCGTGATGCTATCTGTTGGTTTTCTCAATGTGTGAGCTATAAATCGCCACTTTCTGCGTTTGATTTGCCTAAGGATTGGTTCCTCGTTCGTTTATCTCCACAGTGCATCGTTACTGATGCTGTTTGGCCAAAATATTCTGCAGATAATGCGGGGGCATTTGTTGATGAAGGATTGAACCCTCTGTGTGATGATGTGAGAGACCAGCCATGTTTCGCTTCCGTACAACAATGGGGACTTCACGCATGAGCCGAATATTAGTAGCTCAGTGCGCCTGGAGATTTGCGAACTCCGCCATACTGTATGCATTCGCCTGAATGCCGCCCTTGCTTTGTTTAGCCTGCAGTTGACATCTTCATCTGCTCCACCATCTGCCGTGATCATGCAGCCGAGCAGCATCAACACATATCCCAAAAAAAATTAATAAGTAAACTCAGCGAGAGTTCAAACCATTTCAGATTGAAAAATTAAAGGGTGAAGTAGTACGCTTACTGTTAAATTGCTACAAGAGCGTCATAATCCACAAAAATTCAAGATAATAATAAAGAAATAACCACAGGCTATGTACTATATGTCTCTACTTTTACTTAGAAAGGCATAGAAACTGATAACTTAGAATCTGTTTTTCGCTAAATTTTGGCTTTTTTTTACTATGACACTCTTGTATAAAATGAGCGATATGCTGAATTATTATTTCTTAGAAATACTGAAAATTGGATTTTCGACACGTTGTCGAAAGTTTTGTTATGAATTTTCATAATATTAATATTTTTCTTTGTTTTTTGATTGTATTTCTGCCATGAAAAAGCTCCTCAAAAAAAAATATCTGCCGTTCGAAGTCGGCGTAAAGCTGTAGGTCTCTTCATTTGTGGAAAAACGTCAAGGCGCACACCACAAATAGGAGGAGGAGCTCGGCGAAATACGCAAAAACAGGGTGTAAGCGGCAATTATTTGTATATGTATATGTATGTATAAGGATATAACATATTATAGTGCATCCAGCGCCTATATAATAGAAAAAATATTACATACAAATTAGGAGCACATTCTTTGAATAATTTATTTGGTTCATAAATTCAATATAGACTTTAAAATGATGTTTTTAATTTCTTGAAAATCTGTAGATTCCCTCGTTTCTTGAAATTAAAATAAAATAGCCCTGAGAAAGTTCAACATTTTCGTTGCGTTCGCAAATTAAAGAGCACCACTCTATTTCTACATATAAAAGCGTCTGGAATTGAAACAGGTCAAACGTCCAAATTGTTTGGGCATTTCGGCCTTCCGTGTAATAAATCGCCCTGCATATAAACTTTTTTATTTTATTTTTCATCACCAGAAAAGTCTCCAGTGCATATCTTAATATTGAAAATGGGCTAGACATGAGTTCAGATCACTCGCCAGTCTATCTAACTCTCAGCGAAACGGTAGTGTTACGTGATCCAGTTCTCAAATTAACTAGTCAATTTACCGATTGGGATTATTTCCGCAAAATGTTAGAAGAATCTGAAGACAATACGTTTCCAATGGAATCAACAACACAGATAGATGACGAAGTTTTAAAACTGACGAGAGAAATACAACACTCTGCTTGGTCGAGCACACCTCCTTTAATGAAAATTTCCGCTGGCCACAAATACACAAAAGATATAAAAGAAATGGTGCTAAAGAAGCGAAAAATGCGGCGTAGGTGGCATCAAACAAGATCACCTGTTGATAAAGCAGCTTTGAACAAAGCAGCGAAAGATCTCAGCCATAAAATTAAAGAATATAAAAATCAATCATTTACAAACTACGCACAGCAATTAAATAATAAAAGAGACACAAACTACTCACTATGGAAATGCACCAAAAAGCTTAAACAGCCAGCTAACCATAATCCACCAATCAAAAGAGACAATAATGGGTGGGCGAAAACCAACATAGAAAAAGCAAGCTTATTTTCAGATTATCTAGCAAAAATCTTTACACCCAATAGCGACACATCACCAATACTAAATAATGATGGCATAGCCAATGATGATTATGGCGATATAGTACCCATAACTGAAGATGAGATGTGCGCCGAGATACAAAAGTTGAAGTCGAAGAAATCTCCAGGGTTTGATTTAATAACTGCCGAAGTCCTCAAACAAGTTCCACGAAATATCATTACTAAGCTAACAAACATAATGAATGCTTGCTTTAAGCTGCAATACTTTCCAATCTATTGGAAAATAGCTGATGTCATCATGATTCTAAAACCAGGAAAGCCTCCAAACGATGTAGCATCATATCGACCAATTTCACTGTTGCCCATCTTATCAAAACTGTTGGAAAAATGTTTGATAAAGCGCCTGAGCAATATCATAGAAAACAAACAAATAATACCAACACACCAATTTGGATTTCGCGCGCGCCACTCAACTATTGACCAAATTCACAGAATTACGCGTATCATCGAGAACACATTTGAAGAAAAAAATGTGTGTTCGGCTGTATTTCTCGATGTCTCTAAAGCTTTCGATAAAGTATGTCATGCTGGCTTGCTGTGGAAAATAAAGAATGTACTGCCAAAAACATGTTTTAATATCTTAAAAACCTACCTGTCTGAGCGCTATTTTCGCGTCAGATACAAAGATGAGTTCTCTGAACTGAAAGAGATTAAAGCTGGTGTGCCGCAAGGAAGTGTGCTTGGTCCCCTTCTCTATCTACTTTTTACTCACGATCTGCCAAACAGCAGAAATTGCTTTACAGCAACATTTGCTGATGACACTGCAATACTAACCGTCGGAAAGACAGAAATAGAGTCTACTGCACAACTGCAGCTTGCTATCAATAAAATATACAATTGGACAGATAAATGGCACATTAAACTGAACGAAACTAAGTCTGTACACATCAACTTTACAAACAAAAAGACCAACTACCTGCCAATATACATAAACAGCATTAAAGTACCATACTCTAATACATCAAAGTATCTAGGTATGACGCTCGATACGAAACTTAGGTGGAGTGCGCACGTGAAAAAGAAAAGGGAAGAACTGGACCTAAAATTCCAAAATATGCATTGGCTAATGGGTAAGCAATCAGCGTTATCCGCACACAATAAAATACTGCTTTACAAACAAGTTCTCAAACCTATCTGGACCTATGGGATTCAGCTATGGGGATGCACCAGCTATAGTAATACAGCGCATATACAAAGATTTCAGACTAAGGCACTCAAGCATGCAGTTTGCGCTCCATGGTATATTAGGACGCAAGACCTAGAACGTGACCTCAATATTGATTCGGTTACGGCAACCATAAAGAAATTTGCAAAGTCGCACGCAGAGCGACTAAGCAAGCATGTGAACAATGAAGCCTTGATTCTTAACGATAATACAAAATGGAAACGAAGGCTCAAACGTAAAAAACCTCTAGATTTAAACTAATAAATAAATAAAAATCAGTTAAAGTATGAATTGTATTTTGCTGAGGATTAACTCAAATTATTTGTTGTAACAAAACTCAACAAAAATTGCTCGTTAGTATATATACCTATGTATGTAATGTTATACTAGTTGCAATGAAAATACTAATAATAAAAAAAAAAAAAAAAAAAAAATATTATTTTGTAAAAAAAAAAAACAAAAAAAAACAAAAAAAAGAAACAAAAGCCAAATAAAAAATGCTACTTTTAGGTGTTTGAACATTCTTTTTGTTTGAAACTGTCAACTCATGAAAGTTGTTGACCGCAGAAACATTAGCTGCACACCATAGACTGGAATTTTTCAGCAACATGAACCTTTTGAGGTCGATGCCGCGACAGTTGCGGCATTCGCAAGTCGTCGTAAAAGTCAGTCTGGCGGCACGGTGCCATTAAAATGACATGAAAAATTTCCGGGATCAGTAGAGTAGAGATCAGTAGCTTTGTTTTAAATTTAACACAATAAATCAGTTTCAACGAATTCTGTCTTTTCTAATATCCATATATTTGCTTTAAATCACTGAAGGAAACATAAGAAAATTTAAATTTGTTTGGTACTCCCATCAGAAACATTTGCGGATCGCAAAGGGTTAATCTTGTTCTAATTCTAAAGACTGAATGTTGCCTGCTGTGTAGTCAATTAATTAAACTGCCCCTCTCTTTTCAAAGTATGCGCTGAGTGCAGCTTTAGGAAAAGTGGTAATGGAGATGCATTCGAAAATTTCTTATTATGCCAAACATCTCGAGGTGCATCATTACAACTACAAAAACTGTGTAAAGTGTGCATTTGGGGAATTTGAATTTATTTATTTTTGTTATTATATTAATTTTGTATTTATTTTCTCTATCTGCAGTAGTTATGTTACATAAAAAATATTTGTTGTTAGTAGCACACTTCTTAAGATAATCAAATATACGCTAGGCAAGAGGTAATTACACACATACGAACGTGACAAGGACACCTGATAAATATTAAGTGAAACTTTCTTGCTGGCACTCCCTGCATTTGTTCTCAGAAATGCGAATGGTTGCTTACTTATTTAATACTGCATTACAAACAGGATAATGATGGTGCTTGTGCATACTCTATACCTATAATTAATTATTGTCACACACTTGAAAGCTGCTCTGCGTATGCTGCATGTGGATGTAATTAAGCATACAAATACAAGGTGGCGCAAAATCAATCATTGATCATCAAACAAATTTTTTGCGTGATGGAAATCTTTATTTTGACCATTGCTCCATTGCTTGTCTGTCTGGTTCACAAGTGTCTGACGTAAGACGTCATTTGGAAAATTTTAAAAATCTCCTCGTCCTATTTGTGGCGTGCGTCTTGATATTGTTCCACAAATAGAGGGACCTACAGTTTCAAGCCGACTCCGAACGGCAGATATTTTTTAATACACTTGCCATTGCCTGCCCAGGTGCGACCGCTGCTGGAAAAAAACTTTTTCTTAATTTTGGTGGTTCACCGAGATTTGAACCTGCGTTCTCTCTGTGAATTCCGAATGGTAGTCACGCACCAACCCATTCGGCTACGGCGGCCGATAAGTGAATAGCCGACAAATGAATAGTGGAGTGATTAATTTTCCGCCACCTTGTATATGTATGTATAGTATATTTGGTCTTACATTTGCTTGTAATTAATTTCAATATGTCTGCTCTCTTACAATTAAGTACTTACGCTGCAAAATAAAATAATACAGGCGGGCGAATACTAACCAGCATAGCAAACTAAATTCATTTAACCACTTTAGGAGATTGCAGATATACTACGAGTTTCTTGGAAAGAAATTAAGTAAAGAAATCACCACTCACCCAAAGCCCCTCTTCCTTTTTCCCTTCTGTTCTATCTTTACCTTATGTTTTCCGCTGTATGGCATCACAAAGGAGGAATTGGATTTTTTGCCCAAATGGGTCTGCTTTTTAAACATAACACACTCAAGGGGTTGGGGGTAGTCAGAGGTAAAGGTAGTTTTCAATAATATTTTTTTGCTATTCAGTTGCTTTATTTTACAAATCTAAAAACGTAGCATTAATATATTATGTTCGACTTATAAAAAAATATAATAATTGTAAAAGTTATTCCTGTTTGTGTAGAGCCCAAGTCCTTGGAGATTCATCTAAAATCAATCGGACAAGAGAAATGAGTATTATTAATAGATAATCTTCTGCCTGATAGAAGCTTTTTTTCCAAATTACCAATATGGCCGCCTTAGGAAATATTTTTGAGATTTTCGAGAAAAAACAGACAATTATATTAGTTGTTTGGAAAAATCGAAATTTTTGAAAAAAAATCCTTCGATGAGACATGAGGGTTTCATGTTTTTCAAAAGCTGTATATATTTTAATGAAATCCACCAATCGGTTTTTAAGTTACAGTGATCAACAGTTCAAAAAACATAGTTTTGAGAAAAACGCATTGCAGCTTCCAAAATATCGATCTGCTGCATTCTACCTGCTCGAGTGTTACCATTAGCGCGTTGGCGAGAAGTCGATTGCTTGCAGCTGCTGCTAGCTACATACTTGCTCTCGAATGCTCCGGAGCGCCCAAGCGCCCTATGTTCATTGTTGAATAACTCGAAAAGCATTTCTCAGATGCACTTAAAATTTTCACACAATATTTTTAAGATACTATACTTTAAGAAAATGCAAAAAAAAAATCTTTTTAAGTTCTGACTACCCCTAACCCCTCAAAGGATTAGGGTGGGATAAATATCTAAATGCTTCCATTTTGAATTTTGGGGCAGCCTTTCTAGTTTGAGACGACCCATATTGATAATTTGAAAGAGTTTTTTTTCAAAACTGCATTTTTCAAACCGGCAGAGCCTCCAACATGGAGAAATCTTAACCAATGAACCTTTACTTTAAAATTTCAACCGCCAGCCGAATGTGGTGGTGCATGACGACCACTCGGAAGATGATCGTTCAAAAAGCCGGATACGAAACATCAAATAGAAAAAAAGCAGGAGTGATCGCTCCTTGGCAGGCAATGGCCCATCTCCGAGTATATTTCTGCCATGAAAAAACTTCTCATAAAAACCATCTATTTCACATATAGAAAGTAGCGAGATACTAATAAATTTGTGTTAGCTCGTTGACGTCTAATTAAAAAAATGGTCGTCAAAAATGCCCAAATGCCCTGATTCCAAAACGCTCTTTTATGTAACAGGGTTGCATAAAAATGATTAAATTTCAAAGAAAATCGTATCAAAAAGACTAAATAATGTCGTAGAAAATTAAATTACTCAATGAAAAAGTAATTTTATTATTTCTTAGCTATAAATGGTTGTTATTGTAAATTTGTAAATTTGCTTATTGTAAAGATATTATTTCGTATTTTTTTTGTAGATATTTTATTGTTTTTAATGTTACCACAAAAATTAGAATTTGCCATAGCAAGTCCACTGCAGGGAGTCTTTTATCGTATATAAATCCAGGTCATTCCGGTAATGTAGAACTGACGGTCATGGGAACTAGTAAAATCTAATATTTTCGCCAAAAAAAGGCGAAAAATAGAAAAACTAAAAAATCATCAATATCCCACTAAATTTACCTTTTTAATACGTTTTATATAAACGTATGTAAGTATGTTTTTATACCTATTATATCAGAATTACAAATTATTATTTGTATGCTCCATAATCTTAATATCGGGTATGTTTTTAGCTGCATGAAAACTATCAATATCGATAACTATGGTCTAATAACTAAGAATGACAAACTGTGTTGACATTTATATTCAGTAAGGTTTGGCAAGTCATCATAAATCGTTTAACGGCAGAAAAACGCTTCCAAATTGTGGAAATTCACTTTGAAAACAATAAATCTGTTCGTGAAGTTCATGGAGCTCTAGCACTATCGAGATATGCTGACAGAGCTTCATTCATTCAAATTCATTCTAACCATATTTCTGTTTTGTATATTCATTTTAAGTTCTCAAGCTCTTAGAAAACACCGAATAATTTTGAGTGGAATTTTGTTCTTCTTAACAGTTTTTTAACGATATATTCAGAATGAACTTTACTTAGATACGATCAAGGCAAAAAAAAAATTTAATTAAATTTAGCAGTCACACGGAATGAAAATAAAAAACTGAAAAACATGTTTCAAAACGAAAAAAAATCGGTTTTTAAATATTTCTAGGTTTTGATGCACGAAAGAATCGGAAGTTTTGTTCTGTTAGCAAATATAGCTTTTAACCTACGCCACTTTTAATTTCGAGACAAAAGATCACTTACTTGGAAATCGGCATTAACCCGCTAAAAAAATTATCACTGAAATCTAATCCCTGGAATCAAATGTAGGAACTGCTGCCTTGGACTTAGTAAACAATGCACAGCAAATTCCTCTCTTGACATTTAGGAGGATTCATTAGAAGCTGTTAGAAGCTATAAAACGTTAGAGATCCAACCTGCTGACCTTAAAGAAGAGATAGCCATATGAAAGTAAATTGTGACCCAGTGGAACCTCAAAATCGTACCCGTCGACGGTTGCCATGTCTTATTGGACAAGCACTTTGTATAGCTTGATCTTTCGAATTGATGGTAGTTGACAAAGGAAAGAAAAACAAAACAAACGCACCGGTTGATAACCCTTGACTCCTTTTACCACAGGACAACAGCGATTTCCGCTTTTTAATTGAATTAAAATAAATTACGAAGCCAAACAGAAATTAATTAACCATAGCTGTGCTGCCTACCGTGTGCGTTTGCATCCTTCCCTCTACTTATTTATTGTGTTCACAGGGTTTTAAGAGCATTTCATTTATATTTTAATTATTCCAACAGTGATTTGTGGGTGTAAATTTTCTGAAGTCAACGAAAGCTAAATTCATGAATTTTCACCATTTGCGCAATTTACATAAAATGCGAAATGTTATTGCGTGCTGAATATTCATAACAGATTCTGTCAGTGGTGTTTCCGTTTGAGTGGGGCAAGAAATTAAATGCTAAGAAATGAATGAAAGACAGGAAAATATAATATAAATTTTTAGCGCTTGTGGAAGTATATACAAGGCTTAGAAATATAACAGGCTTAGGCCAATTTTTTGGAGTTATCGATTTCTTCCGATGTTTTGTTATTTTTGATTCGGCTTTGAGTGTTTTATTTTTATGTTGAATGTTTTTTAAAGATTTATTTATTTTTATGAAATAGAATTATAAATACTTACATTACAGCAGTAAGGTAATTAGTAGGTGCAGCTATCGGCCTGTTTTTAACGATCAATTTGAGATTTTTGTATAAGAAAATCTATTTTCCAATGCTTTTTTTATCTATGTTCGCTTGGGCCCAAGGGTATTATAATTTTAAGATTCAAAATTGATATAGACAAGCGTTTTGAGGAGGTATTTTTATGCACGCACTCGAAAGGGCCGAAATTACCTTACACCGCGGCTGCAGAAGTGATTAAAAAATCAAACAAGTTTGTTGTGATGTGGAATCAGCAGTATAAAGTGTACAAAAATGTTGATGAATTTTCCGAGCGCGTCTTGAAGTGAGTGACGACAAAAAAGCAGGATAAGGGGATCGCGCAACTTTATCGACACTACCGAACGTCGACTGAAGGATTCGACATCATCAAAACCACTGCTCTCAGAAAAACACATTGAGAAACAACAAAACGAGAAAATGGCGTCCCAGTATTGGACTGGCCTTCCCAGTCCTCAGGCGCCAACCCCATTGAAAATGTGTGGGGAACTATGAAAATGCATCTTGCCGGAAGACCAGTCCATGATTTAAAGGAAATCGTGCATCAAGTTCGCAAAATCTGGTCGTCTTTGTCGACGAGTTACGCAGAAAAGCTGGTTCAAACCATGCTGAGAATATGCCAGGCTATACTCGACAACGATGGAGACTTCACGGCTTATTGCGGCTCGTAGCTTTGTACATACTTTCGAGTAAAATTTTATTTAAATATATATCTTTTATACTTCATGAAAAATCGCGGTTCCTTTTTTCTGACACAGACTGTAACTGAAATAAAAAACAAAATATTTTGGGTGATGTAAATCTTTATTTGACCTGCACCCGCTTCATTGTTTATTTCTTTATATACCACTGATGTCTAGTTCACTAGTGCCAAATATGTTTGACGGATGATGCCATTTGTAAAAATTATACATTTTCCGATAGGGGGATTAATTTTGTGCCCCTTTGTAAAAAACTCTGTTGGAAACCTCGTTTGGTATCAAACGACTCAAAGAGGTCTTTCCCAATTCTTGCGGAGCTGCTGGTATTACTCAAAGTCATTTTGCACAGCCTTAATAGTTAGTTTAGCGGCTGCATTGGGCGTTTTTCCCTTTCATGTATGTTTTACAAGCCTCGCTTATAGTGATTTTCTGGTCAATATATTAGTCTGGTCATGAGTTACATCCTTTAAATGTTGATTATTTAAACACTTATATACGATATACAATGAAAGAACGTGCAGAAATAGTGCTACTTTACTATGAAAGTAATCTATCAGTAGTGTTGTTGCAGTACCTTAAAAAAGAGATAAAGTTTGCCTTTGGCATAAAAGTCTGGTCGTACACTTTTTTGCTTGTAAATGTTTATAAATACATAGATAAATTTATAATTTACCTATCTGGATGAAATTTTATGCAGCTTCCTAGAATTTAATAGCGAAAAATATCTATACAAATTTCTGGCTATACTCATTGGGTGCAAATGTAACTACCGAAACACCTTCCAAAAGGGAGGAATATGAATTGTTAAACATGTCATTACATATAAATATTTGAACATTAAATTCCTTTTAATTAACTCCCATAATTTTTTTTATACAAAAATAAGTTATTAGTATTCTTTTTCGCTCTCTCTCTCTATCGCTCTTTTACACACAATTTCCTACAGCTTGCTTTGCACTGATTTTTTCTCCGAGTCCAAACAGCGGTATCGTGGGTGATTCGTTGTTTTTATACGCTCATAATATCGCCAGTAGTCTCTTGTGTTTAATAACTGTACATTACGAACACCATAAGGTTAATAAAGTGGTCATAATAATGTAATTTTATATTCGCTCAAGTGAGTATGCGAAATAATGAAGGCAAGCGAAAAGCTTTTGACCATTTACCTGTGTAAGTACATTACACTTGAGCTATAATTCGATAAAATTGTAAAAAGAAAAAAAATTATAGAGTCATGCACATAAAAAATGTCTAGTATGCATATAAGATTTCAATGATTTCTTACAAAGTGAGAGTGAGTGCTCAGTTGTTATGTCAAAGTAGATTGACTACAAAGTACAAAGTTAATCTGAAAACATATATTTAATTAAACAATGCTTACATCAAGCTATGAGAGTATCAAATCTGGGTTGAGCTGCGTTTGGTTTTTTCTGCTCGAAAATATATTCTTTGCCGTAGAGTTGAAACCGTGCCGTACAAAGGAATGCAAATTTATTCTGAAAATAATATTTATAATTAGGAGGAAAATAATAATTATTTTTGAAATTTATCAAAAAGAACAACTTGTTTTATTTTTCGAGTCTCTCCAGTAAAAATTATAAATAATATTTAAAATTTGAACTTTATTTTTTCTAGTCGAAAGTAGTTATTAATATTTGATTTTTAAATGTCCGTTGCTGAACTATGATTTCGCTTTCATTCTAATGTGTTTGATGAAGAGTAATGGCAGCTTGCCATTTTTATTTTTTCACTCGAAATAATATTCAGCTTGCGATTTTTATTTTTTTACTCGAGAGTAATATACAGCTTGCAATTCTTATTTTTTCGCTGGCGAATAATACTCAGCTTGCGATTTTTATTGTGTTTGCTTACAAATAGCTATTATCATGTGATCTTTATTTTTTCACTTACGGGGGTTGTTTGAAAAGTCAGCGAGATGGCACTACTGGCCCGTATTGATGCTAAGTTTAGTTAGTAGCATCTCTTGAAGAACACACACCAAAATTCAGCTAGATTGGTCTATTTTCTTGTGTTTGCATTCGTTTGAATCAAGCAAGTCCAGTGATTTTGCTTTCACATCACGAAAACGCACCAGCTCACGCCTCAGCAGTTGTGATTGCAAAGTTAATGGAAATGGGTTTCCAAATCATTTCACATCATCCCTATTCGCTAAACTTTGGTACCTCAGATTCCTCAGACTATTATTTGGTCCACAATTTGAAGAAATGGGTGGCAGGTAAAATATTGTATTCGAACTCAAAGGTGATTGCGGAAGCGAATGGCTATTTTTCAGACTTGAACAAAACCTATAACTCGGAAGGGATGAACAAACTAGAACAGCATTGGACGAAGTGTATAAGCCTGAAAGAAGACTATGTCGAAAAAAAAAAAAATTAATAGTGTTTTTTGGTTTTGCATAGTCTTTTCAAACGAGCCTCAAAAGAGCAACGACTGCCACCTGATTTAAATTTTTGCTTTCAAAACCTTAAAATCGTATGTAACTGACTGACTGTATAAGATATTAAATTGAAATTTCATGGGAACATACTTTTCATTATTGGGAACCTGGCTCTGGTATTAAAATTTTTTTCGATCTACTCAGAAAGGAAATTATACTCTATATATCTGACGCGGTAGTCTACTCAAGTCTACTTTTCCTTTGACTACTTCGGTTTTTTTTTAATTTCAATAATTAAAAAAGTATTTAATAAAAATATGGTAATTCTACAACAAGTACCATATAAATCAATGTTTCAAGCTTTGGTAAAGATTCTTAGAAATTCGACAAATCTTTATTAAAATTTCAAACTTTTTAATTCCGAAACTCTAAAAATTAATTTAAATACGCAGTTTTATATCCCATTGAATTCTAGTACTATAACTGGCTCTAAATTCTAGTTAATTTTTGTCCCGGACGATGTTACGGTTTTCTCCATATAATGAATTTACGACTTGGTTTTTTTTATAGAGAAAACGCAGCATACTTTTGTTAATATTTTTTGGCTCGAAGAACTATCATTTGTTTTATAGCTGAATACGTGACATACATCATAAAGTGAAGAACCAGACATTGCTGACAGTTCTGACATTTCTTTCAAATCAATGTTAAAAATATTTGAGGTTCCATTTGGACATTTCATATGGCTCATGGTTTTGAAAAACACTGAATTGTACGACTTGACAACGACTTTAAGGAGATTATTTTGGACTGTGAGGCGGGCACGAAATGTATCAGAATTGGATTTGAGGCCTAGATCGTTTCTTAGGACCCCGAAACAACCGAACAATAGAGGGAACGCCGTGTCAAAGATGAAAAAACGACCGTATAGTTAACGCAAAACTCATTCAAACGTCAAAGTCATGTTTAAACTTTTCTTTGATTACACTTTATAAAATAAGTTTTCATCTCAAACTGACACCATTTCTATACTAAAGTATCATAGTTCGATCTCAAATAAAGGAAATCAATCAACATTTTTTTAATGGTAACATTTTTTCCACCATTTTTTTAATTTTTTTTTTATTTATTTCTATGAGCGAGATAACTTTTTGTCTCAACACCAAGCACAGCGAGAGTGAGCAGCCTCATTATATACCTGATTATTTGGAATAGATTTGATTAGCAGACTCATTGCAGCAGCCAATAAATTTAAAATACCATCCCAGGTGTGGACGAGTTGATTAGAAAATGTTCAACTTGAATCCCTGCGCCAAGTGAAAGAGCGTTTGGAAACGGAGCTCCACAACTGTTTGGAGAATTTGGAATACTTTAAAGCATACAAAATATATTCGGTAAAATTTATATACTATATAAAGGCACGTTTCGGTTTTCTTGCTGTATTACAAATAACTCTGATAACGTTGAAATCAAACTGACTTGATAATAACTAGTAGGTGGACCAAAATTAATCACCCTATTGGAAATTTTATAATTTTTGCAAATGGCGTCGTACGTCAATCATATTTTAAACTAGTGAACTAGATGGCTGCATTATACAAATCGGAAAGTAAGTCATGACTCAAAATCATCTTTTTTATTTAGTAAAAAATATGCCAGTAACTAAAGATGGATGGGTCAGAAACTGAAAGAACTTCCGGGGTTGGTGCATTTGGAATAAGACTGAGATACTCTGAAAATATGGTATATGCAATAGAAATATATGCGGGCATCAACGTTCAGTACAATCTCCACAACTAGCTAATTATAAAGAGAACCCAGCGCCTATTAAGACTTCAAAATCTTATCAGGTAACCTCTAAACTGGCTATGAGATGCTTTAGTAAGCTAATCACACTTGACATGACCCTCAAGTTGGGATTTTCTGGGACACATTTGTCTTGAGAGCGAAATAAGATTGTTGTAAGGAGCATCAATGCAATTTATTGGTGCAGAGCCCCTCTCTGGCTTATGCAAATGTTATCTCAGGTCATCCACTCCAATAAGAGAAGAGTAAGAAGCTAATAGAAAAATTAACTAGGTTGAAGTCATTCCAGAGCACTTTTGAGCACTGCATCAGTTTTTGTGAACAATCTATAGTATGAACTTCCTGGTAGGACAATAAGAGAAGAGTAAGAAGCTAATAGAAAAATTAACTAGGTTGAAGTCATTCCAGAGCACTTTTGAGCACTGCATCAGTTTTTGTGAACAATCTATAGTATGAACTTCCTGGTAGGACAACTGAACTATCGTCTTACGAAGCTACGAATTTATTTATGTTAAACCAGCAGAAGATTTCAAGGTACATATTTAAGGGCTCGGGGGTCAGAGGCCCGAAAAGTTATGATTTTTAATAATTTTTTTTTCTAGTCAATTGTTTTATTTTATAAAAATAAAAACATAGCATTAATATATCATGTTTCGACTTGACCTTAGCAAAACAAAAATTAATAATTGTAAAAATTATCGCTGTTTGTGTGGAGCTCGTTTCTCCAGAAGTCCCTTGCGGTGATCATCACAAGCCCTTGGAGATTCATCTAAAATCAATTAGACAAGAGAAATCAGTTTTATTAATACATAATTTTGTGCCAGATTGAAGCTTTTTTTATTAAAACTAACAATTTTAGAAAAAAAAACCGACAATAAAAAAATTGAAATTCGCATTCTCTATATCCTTGCGGTTGTACTGCTCTACCTTCAGCATTATTAATAATAATTAGTATTATGCCATAAGATAAGGAAAAATATATTGTTTAAAACTCTAAATATAATTTTTTAATTTATAAAAACAACTACGAAGCGGTTTTCAATTGAGCCTTAGCAGGGTTAGCGACCACATTAGTAAAGCTGCAGCTGTAATGTATGGCGGGAATACTTATTTATTCCTGACATTTAATTACAAGTTGAATTTTTTAAATTTATTGTCAAAACTAGTGCTCTGGTTGCCAAACGTTCCGATGCGCTGACTTGGGCCTGAGTTGGTCTAAAGGGCATTCACTTTATCCTTACGGTTGTAAAGAATGGCGGGAATAATATTTTGGCTTCGCATTTAATTACGATTTGAAATTTTTAAAATTTATCGCTTTGGTTGCTCTGGGGAGGAAAATCATCTTCAGTGATGAGACTGATTTCTAGTTTAGCGTCTTTGTAAAAAACTAATTGTCAGCGTTGGAGCAATCAAAAACAATGAAGCATTAATCAGGTGCCTCCACTTGATGGAACATTTGTCTTGTGAGATTTTTCCAGATTCTTTGGCAAATTTGTAAATATTCTCCAGTTTTAGGGAACGAATATTACTCATTCTCATGACATCGGAACTCAAAACTTGTAGTCTTGCTCTAGCAAAGGCATAACACTCACAGAGAAAGTGCTCAGTGCTATCTGCCTCCTCCAAGCAAGGCAGGCATATCGGGTCCTCCTTTGATTCCAAAGCTGGTCATATGCCTACCCCATGGGCTGTGTCTTGTAATAATACCGACTATCAACCGAACGTCTTTCCTTCCAAGTTTTAGTAGAAAGTTTTACAGTTTTCTGTTCGGACTTGTCACAAAACACTTTACAGTTCTGCAGCGTTCTAGACTGGACCATCGCTCTTTATGTAAATTGCATACATAATCGCTGATCCAATTCATGATTCCTGCGGAACTGATTCCGATTATTGGCTCTGGTTCTTGTGGGGGAACCGCTGATCCACGGTTGACACCGGAGTGTCCTGGAACCCATATAAGTAGAAGCCTGTTCTGTCTTGCGACAGAATTAAGCTTTTTCCTACATTCTTGAACAATCTTTGAGGGTTGCTTCGCGTTCTCCAGTGGTAATAATACTTCAACTTTTGGTTTACTTCTCTTCAAAGTTTCAGCGACCTTCATGAAAGTCCCTTTCTTAGTTATATCAATGTGACCACTTCTCATTTTTATAATTTCAGCTCAACACCTTGGCACTATTCAAGCGATTTTCTTACTGTCTCTAGAGTACTCGTATTCAATGCTATATAGAGATTGCTACATAGGTCTTCCTTCGAGGTTTAGTATGTACTTACTAGTGCATTGAAATAAAAATCGAAATAAGACATTAGCATTTTGAGAATAATTACAAATAGAAATAAAATTAAATTATTCCAGCATTATTTTTTTTTCTGGCTCTTACGCAAGTGCTTATCCAATTCGATGATTCTTAGTCCAATCGCCATTGCACTATCTTCCGGAATTTCCCCATATTATTTTTTATCCAAAATTCCTTTGCTTCGGCCTATGGCTTTTACTTTTCATACTTTTGATACTAAGAATGTCTCTGTGGGGTGGCAAGTGCCTCCCAAATGTTTTTCATTTAAAATTGAAAATCTCAAGCTTCCATTCATCAAGCCAGAGGACTTTGCACCAATCATTGGATCCCTATTGCTTTTTTGTTATTCTTTAGACCAGATATCTTATTCTGAGAGCGAAGAGGTTTTCTGTGTTAGAGTGTTTCCTTCTAGTCAGTTGGCTTAAGTTGATTACACATGGATATGTACATACATACATGTTTGTATATACGTTTTTAAGCTTTTAAGAGTTATATAATATGTGATGACTTAAGAAGGGCTGTGCGCCTAGGCGTATACTTACTCAAAGTGATTATGTGCGAAATTCAAATCGCACGCGAATGAGTATATAAGAATTTGTTTGAGTATGAATATTAGACCATTAATGTTTACATACCATAAATTTATCAAAGTCAAAGAAATTACAGCAAAAACGCACACAAACATTCAAATAAAAACTAAATGCTTGAGATATTAATTAATTTTCTTAAATCTTGGCACCATTGGTAGCTTCAGCGCTGCATTAGCGAATGCCATTTATCATCCACTGAGAAGGCTATCGCGCAAAGTTCACATGACAAAGCACACACAGGATGATAGTGCATGTATGTCTTCATGAGTGTATTAGTAGGTACGCGCGTATGGCTTAGTATCCCAATTGGAAAGTTTTTCATCGACGATAGAACGATAGTGTAATTGGTATAGTCAATAGTTGATCATTTAGACAGAAGGTATTCTATTGCGAATGATTTGCTCAAAAAAGGGCGAGAAAATTATAGCAATTTCAAGCTGACTACCCTGCCAGCGTGTTTAGCATGAAGTCATTTATACAGCTTGAAATATTTGCAAGAAGCCACTAAATAATTGACCTTATAGATGGCATGCCTTGCAGATGGTCATTCATTCGTTTCAGTAGGCTTTGAAATTACACAGCTACAATTTATTTAAACTTTGAAACTTTTAAAATTTTTAGAAGATCCCTAATCTCAACTCATACACATAAACACGTTTTCAATTCTCTTACAGAACTGTCTGGCGTGGCGATTAGACACTTCATAAAAGCTTCAAAGAGGTTTCATGAAAATAAATAAACAAGGTTCCCGTGTCGCACAGTGGTGTCACAACGGACCTGTAAAGTCTAAGTGAGTTGGTCATATGGACTGACTACCACCGTAACCCAACCTAACTTAATCTGAACTCACTAAAAATTGTCTACCTAAAGTGAATGATCTTCGTTTTGATAGGGCCAGAACAACTTCGGCAAAAGCTAAATAGGATATTTGTATGCCTAGCCTCTGAGTGTGTCTGTAACAGTGCCTTGTTATAATAGAAATTAGCGTGCTAAGACAATGCTTATTTTGGCTTAGCAGGGAAGCTGCTCGGCCACAATTGTCGGATAATTCTGTGTGGGTTCATTAAGCCATCTGTCTTTCGCTTTTCTTAAAAATTTCTCAAAAATAAGTAGCTTACATGTTTGTTGGTTTATCTATACTAATATTATAAAGAGGAAAACTTTGTTTGTTTGTTTGTTTGTTTGTTTGTTTGTTTGTTTGTTTGTTTGTAACGAATAGGCTCAAAAACTACTGGACCGATTTTAAAAATTCTTTCACCATTCGAAAACTACATTATCCAAGAGTAACATGGATTACATTTTATTTTGGAAAAAAATAGGGTTCCGTAAGATATTTGGATTTTTCGGACACAAACTGAAAAAAATCTTATATATAAAATAAAGTCAACTTTTTGTGTATGTTCGCTAACCGGCCGTGTCTGCACCAAATTAAACCAAACTTACACACATTGCTAAGAAGGTATTGAAGATGGTTTCCGTATAGTTTGGATACCTATTGGTGGATAGGGCTCGAGATATAGGTCAAAACGTGGACCCGGGTAACCTTCGGATGTGTATGTACAATATGTGTATCAAATGAAAGCTGTTGGTGAATGCTTTAGTACAGAGTATTTCCATCCGCTCCGTGACTAGGGTCTCGAGATATAGGTCAAAACGTGGACCCGGGTAACCTTTGGTTTTGTATGTACAATATGGGTATCAAATGAAAGCTGTTGATAAGTGCTTTAATACGGGGTAATTTTCATACCTATTGATAACTAGGGTCTGGAAATATATGCCAAAACGTGGACCCGCCGTGTCTTTGCACCGAATTAAACCAAACTTACACACATTGTTAAGGAGGTATTGAAGATGGTTTCCGTATAGTTTGGATACCTATTGGTAGATAGGGTCTCGAGATATAGATCCAAACGTGGACCCGGGTAACCTTCGGATGTGTATGTACAATATGTGTATCAAATGGAAGCTGTTGGTGAATGCTTTAGTTCAGAGTATTTCCATCCGCTCCGTGACTAGGGTCTCGAGATAGAGACCAAAACGTGGACCCTAGAATGTGTTTTTGCAATATGGATATCAAATGAAAGCTGTTGGTGAATGCCTTAGTACAGAGTATTTTTCATGCCACTACGTGACTGGGGTCTCGAGATATAGGTCAAAACGTGGACCCGGGTAACCTTTGGTTGTGTATGTACAATATGGGTATCAAATGAAAGCTGTTGATAAGTGCTTTAATACGGGGTAATTTTCATACCTATTGATGACTAGGGTCTCGAAATATATGCCAAAACGTGGACCCGCCGTGTCTTTGCACCGAATTAAACCAAGCTTATGCACATTGTTAAGTAAGTATTGAAAATGGGTTTCGTAAAGTTGGGTGTAATTCGGAGCAGTGGCAACGGGTACAGCGTTCTTTTGAGCCAGCCATAATGTTGCTTACTTTTTTAACGCTTGGGGCGGAACTGAACTGTCAAATTGACAGTGTGAGTTACAATGTGTCAATATTTCTTTCTGATTTGGATGCCATAAGGAAAAAACGTAAGTGCAACAGGTAAAAATTGTTTGTGAACTTTTTTGGAGTGGATTTTGGAACAGTGAATAATTTCTTACGAAATTTGAGAATTTAATGTGAAATCCGAATGAAATTATGTGTTCGTGGAAAAAACAATTTTTTTCGTTTTTTTTTTTTGAAAAATATAAATGGATAATGGTTAAAAAAGCTCCAATGCTTAATAAAAAAAAATTCATGGATGATCAGGAAAAACGACGATTGTTTATTCATATGCGTTGATTTGAAATTTAAAAACAATCTTCTTTTTTCCTGATTTTCAATTTATATTTTATATTTACTCAAAATCAAATAGAAAAACAAAAAATATTGTTTATGCCAAAGCGCTTGAATAAAGAATAAAGAAATAAATAATATGAAAACCATATATTTTCTGTTCTAAACCATATCTATTCTATTTTAGTGTGCCCAGCGAAGGGGGCCGGGTTTGCTAGTACTAATATAAGTTGCAACATTCTTGTTAAGTAGTGTGATGCCGAATTTCGCTAGTTAATCAGCCCCACAATTCCCTTCGTTGTCACAATGGCCAGGAATCCATGTTACATTTGCGGCAAATGACTCAGCCGTTTCGTTAAGAGATGTACGTACGGCTTTTCATGGCTACCTGAGAGGTTGCCAACTGCTTTGTGAGGGGTTTTATCGCCGCCTGACTGTTATTGAAAATGAAGATATCATTTCACGGTATCGCATCACACTCTATACCAATACCAATAATAGTATACTAAAGGAGATCCTTAGATATACGGGATATGCCTTTTTGTTTTGCAGAGGATTTTAAAATCGAAAATGTCAGAAATATCATCAAAGGTGCCGTCACACCAGTGGTATGCGGGGCATGCTCCCACTAACCCTATAACATTCTTCACTTCTCGACTGATTCCACCCTGGGACTGCTAAAAGTAATTTCATCAAGGTGGAGCCGTGTTTATGCCTGTGACCAGGTTCCTCTCTTAATTGCGTATTGGGGTTATACGCTATCGATAGAATCCATCCAATATATTCGCTGAGGATTTGGGTTAAATAATAATCCGTTTCGCCGTGCTTTTTGCTTATCCATTTATCTAGTTTGGGGATCAACTTATACGTCCATCGTCTTTTGGAGGAGTGATCCCATCTATTTTGCCCCTTTACTATTCTACGTTCGCGCTCGGTTATTTTAGCTACAGATGTTGGTTTGTGCCCACGGGAGTGATACATTCGCTTAAGTTCTTCTGCTCGTATATCGAGGGGAACTTTACTCGCTATAACGCCGATGGCATCATCAGATACTGTTCTGTACGCGCATGCTACTCTGAGCGCGCTAAGTCTGTCAGCTTGCGGTACCTGAAATAATCTTTCTTCTACTTTCATGGGGTTCTCCAACACTTGGTAGCATACGCATGAGTGCGTTATTCAATCTCATTGCCTTGTTACTGGTTATTTTTAGATGCTCCTTAAATGTTAGCTTCTCATCAATGTGGACTCCAAGATACTTTACCAATGTTTGGGATGCAATGTTAAGTCCTCCAACCGATATAGTGAGACTCTCGCTCCGCATACATTCACAAGGAATATGCCTTTGAGCTTTGTGTCAACTGTCTATACATGGATGAGCTTGCTCTGTTTTACAACTTCCTTCTTCCTTTGAGGGTAGGAGGGTCGTGCACTTTTCGGTGGCAAGTGGAAGTACATATGTACATATATTTCAGATATATGCAGATTTGTTATGGCGTATGAGAGAGGACGCAAAATGTTATCTGAATAGGAAAAAATAAACTTGGTCAGCATAACATTCTACCCATCGGTCTGACAAACGGAGTAGTTGTTTGCAAAAGTCATTGATACCCCTTTGAAAAAGTCAGAGGAATGTCAGTAAAGGGAGAGAAGGAAAGTTAATGTTATTGGACGTAATCATATGCTTCATGATAATCTTAACGATCTAGAGTCACTCATGACAAATCATCACAACAACAAGAACAAAAAAAAGGTTCAGTATAGGAAACAGTGATACTTAATCCGTAATATATGATGGGTGACATGTCGTGCTGGATGTCATGTATCCAGAGGAAAGTATGACAAACGCCTTAGTTGTTTCAAAAATCTTTTTCATATCATTGGATTGTCATCTAATTCTGTTATAAATGGTGTCATCACATGCAATATGACAATGTTAATTACTTGTCATATTGAAAAACAAAAACAGGTCTGAATAGAAAAAATACTAAACTTAGTCTGCATGACATGATGGGTGACAAGTCAGCAGTGCAACAGTTGTTCCAAAAACTCCTTAAGGTAGCTTTGGAATAGCCAGCGTAGTGTCATCAACGATTTTTCATATCACGCATACAGCTTGCATGATGCTGGATGTCGGTTTCTATTAGGGAATCCTTTTGTGCTCATTTCCTTGCAACTTTACAGGCATCAGAATAACGTACATTAAAGTCGTTGAGATTATGAGATACGGCTGTGAGTGTGCTTTGGCGGATTTGTGTCTTTGCATTTCATGGAATTTTTCACAATGAGCTGATTTATGTTTGCGTCAGCTGCGACATGTGAATCAGCTCGACTAGTGCATTTGTAAAGTTTCTTGAAAGAAAAGTAAACAAAACAAAAATTCGAAATTTCATTTATGTTAGGAAGTTCAAGTAAACTTACAAATGTATTTATATATTTATGTATGCAAATTCGTCGCTCTTGGTTTCAGCCTTTTTTGATGTGGCCTCATTTCACCAAATAAGTCACAGTTTAATACTTAGTATGCATTAGTTCATAGGAAAGCAAAGCGATGAAAAAATGTATCATTAATATTATGAATCTGAAATGAATATAATAATTTGAAAAAAGGAATTTATTATTTGAATGTGAAATTTTTTTTGCACAATTATTTTTTAAATTATTTCCATAAGTATTATTTTTTTATCAAATCCATCCTAAATGGTTACTCATCAAATGCCGCAGCTGTCCCAAAAATTAGTTTTTGTTACGATTTGGCATACTATCCGCGAAATCATCGATACTTTGAAGTGTGCGATTATCCTCAAAAAGTGATTTGAATTGACTGATTTGATGCCTCTGGACAATTTTTTGGCAACTACAGTGTGTTGACTAAAGCACAGAGAATTATTAACAAGTTTTGACAATTTATTAGTTTTTCATGTAATTTTAATAATTTTTAATGAACATTTAGTTCATTCTACTGCAATAACCACATAAATCGGATTTTTACATTTTGTCAAAATTTCAAAAAAATTCAAGAAATTTTCATAAAAATTTAAAAAAGTTTAATTACAGCCTTTGGAAAAATTCGAGTAGGCAGTTTTATAGCCAACAAAGAGAACATTTAAAGTGGCTTAAAAACTGAGCTGATTTTTTTAAACTTTTTTGCTGGTGGTCTGGTACATTTTCTCTGCATAACGAATGCTCGACTTCTTTTTTTCTAAATATCAGTAATTTTTGGCGCCATGGCTAATAATTAATATTTTTCATATTATGAAGAACCTCTCTTCCTTGCTGACAACAGACTGTGATCAAAGTCCTTAGGTCGGTAACGAACTCGAAATGTGTTCAAAAATGTTGAAGTTTTAAACAACATATTTGGGAGAACAGCGACTATCTGTATAGGCCAGTGTTTTTTAACCTCATCGGTATAAGTTAAACTGATCAGCTAATAAAGCGGTTCAGTACAGTTCAGTACAATCAGCTGTTAAAATAGATGTGACCTATAAATTAGGAAAAAATATGTATGTAAGTATACTAATACTTTTACGTAGTGAGGTGAAATGTACATACCGCGCGAGTAACTGCGGGTAAAGGTCATATAGGAATAGCTTTTGGAGAATTCTCTTGAACTTCACAATAAGGCGCTGTGGCCACCAAAGCCTAACTAAACGTTTAACTTTTTAAAAATCAAAATATTAGAAATTTTTTTTTACTCAACTGATTCATTTTTATTAAAAGTATTCCCTTCTAGCTCAACACAGCAATTTGTATGGTATAAAAGTATTTAGACCGATTGTTGTAGTTGTTATGATATTGTTCAACATTACCACCAATTTTAGAGGAGTACACCTACAACCTTAAACAAACGTCGACCTCAATTAAACGACGGGATGCCTGGAGACTCATGCCAGTCATATCTGGCTTTTGTCGGAGAACAAGCAGCCAAAACGGGCATCCCTCAGAGTACACACTGTCACAGTTGTATTTGGGCAAACCACTGTTCGAGAATCTCGAACAACTGTCTGGATATATGTAGAAACTGTACTAGAACTGTAGGAACTGCACAAACTGGATATAGTCACGTTGTAAATAATCGTTAAAGAAGTTGGTAACGAGGTAATGAGGCTACAAAATGTGCGGAAGCGTTAGTTGGATTCTGGATCAATCACCACTTCAACCAACCAACCAACTGCCAACAGGTGTTTGTAGATAATAAATCCAGATCGTCGTGACATCACTTATTGATCCATATATCAGTGTCGTTTATAATCTGAAAGTTCAGACAGGAAAGAGTGGTCAGTGGCGGGCTAATTTGTTTTTCATGAATCTGTTTTAGTTACTGATCTTAATACGCGAAGCATATATCTCACAATAGAAAGAAATAGTAGAAAGTGTATTTAAAAGCATTTCTAGGTATAGGATGTCATTTCTGATGGATCATTTAGCTTAAAAACCTTCGCTAGAGGGCGTGATCTAACATAATCTATCGACTTTTTTTGTTTGCATGACAAATCGGTAAAGTAAATATAACTTTTTTTATGGAAATTTAGCTAAGAAAATCCATAAAATAACCTTTTTTTTCATAAGTAAAAATTGGTTTTAACTAATTTATTGTTTTTATTGGAGAAAATATTTTTTGTCATTTCGTGTTTCCTGAAGAGAGATTCAAATCTGGACACTACCGAATGGTAGAATGAAAGATTTTATTGATGAATTTCTTATTGTCAAATATAATATTTTTAATAACTAAATTTGCTTTACTATTTTTGTCTATATTTTCAATTAAAAAATAGGATTAAAAAATATTGAAACTGAAAAAGTATGCTATGCCCTCTACTAGCTAAGGTTTAGAAAAAAAAAGAAAAATAAATAAATATATAATATAATACATCAGAACTGAACTTTTTCTGCCTAAAAGTGCCCAAATACACTTTCTGCTAAAACGTATGTAAAAAATATTTCACAACATACACGGGAGTTAATTCTTTTTGTTTTCACTTATTGGGATGAATAACTTAAAATTTAAAATAACATGGTTGGAAACTGCTTTTAGGAATATACTGCCACGATTTGTTTTGCCTACAATAATCAATCGAATGCACTAGGCATCGAAACGAAGTTGAGGAAAAATTTGAACGCCCAAATGCATATCGTTGAAAGTTAAGAAATTTTTGACAGTCACGATAAATCATTTTCTTTATACGAAATACGAAAAAGATCCAACTCAAAAAATATTATCTCTTTGTACCTCACAAAACTAACAGAAATGTTGGCTTTAATAAGAGTTAATTGTTACCGCTAACCTATACGGGTACAGTGTAGAGGCACACAAACATTTGCAAATAGCACACATAAGTGACTATCAACAAAAGAGATTATTCCAATGAAGAGCGCCCGCATGCTAAGCTTCTACAATTTATGCCAACCAACGTGAGATTGTTTTTGACAGGATTTCAGTCGGTATTTGTGCCTTCAGCATAATGTGACTAATATATTGAGTGCTGACAATATTGACCAAACGTCCATATTAAATGCATCAGGCGTACAATTACTTAGCAGCGCTGGCGAGTATGTGCTCGGAAATTTAATGCTGATTAACAGAGCGAATGGCACGGAGCAGAGGCATGACAATGTAGCAAATGGAGAGGCTATAAGTAGTCGGGTTTGTGCATAGGCTACCAAATGTGTGTAGGTTGCAAATGTTGAACTCTAAATGTAATTCTGCAGCTGTTGTTTTGCATAGAGGGCAGTGTAGTAGTTGTGAGCTATATAACATTACCTCTCGAGTGTGTACCGTTATTCTTACACACTCACTGGCTACTTTTCTCAGTTTTCATCTTTCTACAAAATTGCTGTACCAGCATCTATGACAAATTGCTAACGATTTGCATATTAAAAGCATTAAAAATGCTTCATAACTATTCACGAATGCTGTGAAATAATAAAAAGCGGAAAGTGAATTATAACTACGCATAAAAATAAGCCAACGCAAACCATCACCGCGCATAAGTACTAGCAACTTTTTCCGCGACGTTTGTGTCAGGAAATCGTTAAAACCAACTTTTTCGCATTTGTCAAATTTCGCGCAGACTTATTTTGTGTTGTTTAAAATTTTGCAACTTTTTCGCAAAAAAGCTTCTGCCATTTTTAAGGCCAAATCATAAATTTTCACGTTGGTAAAGGGACTTTATGAATTAACTCACTTAATCCAGCAGAAAACATTTTTAAAAGTTTAATAGTTTTTTGACATACTTGATGGAAATCAGGTACCTAAGCACATATGCGGATAGTTATTGAATTTATGTGGAAGAAAACTGACTACCTTTCTCGCAAGGAGTATTCCAAAGTTAAGAGGTGTTTTATTTAAAATTTCAGACGAAAGCTTATACAAAAATTAATTATTATGTAAGCATTGAATAATTAAAGAAAAAATATTTATATATGTATTTATTGGTAAAGAAATGCGCAAAATGGTTCAAAATAAAGATTAACCTCACTCAATATCTTGTTTTTTTCTTTAAAAAATATGTTATCCAAAAACAAGTTTGTATGATTAATTTTGGGCCACTTTGTACTTGCCCTTACTGCAAATGTATTAATTTGTTTAATTTACGACTTCTTCTCATTATACCCGGTTGCAAATTATAAATACACTACTCTTTTTCTATAAAAATATAGTTCATACTACAACAAAAACTAGGATATATAACGCAAAGTTTTCGAACTTTGTACAAAATGTTTCAAACTTTCATCAAAACTTTCAACTTTTTAATCAGAATTTTATATTCCATTAGATTTTAGTTTAACAAAGAAGAGTGGTCCTAAATTCTGCAGTACGATGCTATTTACGGTATAAATTCTGACAAAAATGTGAATCAAATTCTAAACAGCCTAAGTTATATATATATAATTGGCGCGTACATCCTTTTTGGGTGTTGGGCCGAGTTCCTCCTCCTATTTGTGGTGTGCGTGTTGATGTTGTTCCACAAATGGACAGACCTACAGTTTCAAGCCGACTCCGAACGGCAGATATTTTTATGATGAGCTTTTTTATGGCAGAAATACACTCGGAGGTTTGCCATTGCCTGCCGAGGGGCGACCGCTATTAGAAAAATGTTTTTATTAATTTTGGTTTCACCGAGATTCGAACCGACGTTCTCTCTGTGAATTCCGAACGGTAATCACGCACCAACCCATTCGGCTACGGCGGCCTAATTTGCTCTCTGTATTTTCCGTATTCAACTCGAAAAAGTCCGAAACTGTTAAACCGGGCGAGTATTGAGACTAGTTTAAATTGTTGTTTGCGGAGATGAACCACCGAGAGAATATCGTCTGCTACGCCGTATGGCATATTGCGTCAAACTGCTGGAACAAATAATCCTCCCACTGATTTTCCTCGAAAATTCAGTGGTCATGATCGAATACCATTGGCAGTTACTTTACGACCCTCACCGTTCTCTAAAAAAAAAAATTGCTCCATAATGTTTGTAGCGCTCACACCACGCCAAACAGTTACTTTAACTTCGTGTAAAGGTTGTTTATGCACGATTAGAAAATATTCTCCGTCCTAGAACCGACAGTTTCGGTTATTAATTGAGAGCGTAATGAGCGCAGCTGAGTTGAGATATTTGAAGAATTACTTTGGAAATAAACTTTTACGATTTCTGTGCGTTCTGTGACTGTATATCGTTCCATAGTTAAAATTGTCCTGCAAATATGTACAGAAAATGATATAGAGGAAACCATTCGAGCAACAACTGTCAAAGTTATTTAAAGTTCTCATGGGTTCGGATTATCTTGCTGGAAAACAAAATTTTTGCCAGAATGCACGTGTTGATGAGAAGTGGATATTCATCTTTGCAAGTGTTCTCACAGCTCTCCACTATATCAGAGATCCCCCGCCGAAATTTATTTTTGCAAAATATCTTGGCTCTGAATACAAATCTCTCCAATACTTACTGAATATATCTGACCCATCTAAGTTAAATTTCTTTTCATCAGAAAAGAAAGTCTTAAAAAATTGGAAAAATTGGAAAAACTAGAAAACTTAAAGATTTTTGAAAAGCAGTTTTATTTATTTTAAACTACCAGATCCCAAAGTGTTAAAAATTTTATAACGAGCGAAGTTTTTTGTCTCATTTTATGGTCAGCCATAAGTTTTGGAGGTAGCTTCATTTTAGAGAACTGAATACTTCCCAAACGATTTAAAAATCGACTTAACGTAGCCCATGAAACATTGAGGCCACATTCAGCCTTGGTATTACGTAAGCTCTTTGCGCTGTTTACTCTTTGTACTCTTTGCTGTGGTTGATATCACATAAACCTTACGCACGAATAATTTTTCGCACTTCACGGATGTTTACAATTTGTTTTTGTCCTTGCAGATTATTTGTAGCTCCGTAATTTTCTGCTTTTTTTATTTCACACGACACAATCACATCTTTCTATTAGACGGCCTATTTCTCGAAAAATTTTACCTTTTTCCGTTTTTGGAAGTTATGTACCACGTGAAATTTGGATATAAAATGGCAAAACACTTTCAAATTTTTTCGGGATGTATTTATTGTATATTAATTTATTTTTCATATATTATGCATCATACGGGTTTATGTCGTCTCTGAGTGATAAATGGTTTTCATCAGAAAAATGTTCATTAGGAATAGTTTTGGTTTTAGAAAAAACAAATTGTCTTTAGTTCCTAATTTTGGTGACCAAAAATCACAAAAAGTCCGATCAACATCTCGAACGAACAGGACACCCACTTTTCTTAGGAAACAATATCAAATTTCATGTGTTGCGCAATTAATTTTCGCCTTCCCAAACTCAAAGCACTTAAGCGCAGACAACGGCAATCTTTTTGTCATTAGTTCTTTGGCTGATGCATTTGAAGACGTTTTTTTATATATATACTTTTTTATTTCTGTCAGTTGTTTCGCCTTTTGGCATTCAACTTGTTGTCTAAGCAAGCATTGAATAGGCAGGACTCGAATACATAGACATTCGCTGAAAGGACCAACAGTTTTGTAGCAGCCAGTGTACCGCTTCGTGGTAAGAGGATGGGACAGAAACTGAAGTACATGGGCAAACTATTTAGTTGCAGAGTTCTTGCACTTTTATTGTTGTTTCCATAACAGATTGACACAGTCTAAACGCACAAAACGGAAGCGAGTCTGCTTCGTTCTACAACTTGTCGTTTCAAATATTATTTTCTTCCACTAGCCTTTATTGTACAATATAAAGAAAAGAAAGCAAGTAAGATACTTGACCATTATTGCGCCGGATGTCATTGTATACATCCAACTTTGTTACGGTGGCGACTTTTTTCTTGATCAACTTTGCTCATTGTTTTGTTCGTTCCATTTTTGCCGATTGGCTCTTGTGTTTCTAGTTGGTGCTATTCAAATTTCCCACAATTACCTATCACTCGCCAGCAGTGTTGTTGTGCTCTGAAGTGGCAATAATATTTCAGTTTTGTATGTTGAATAGACAAAATTTAATTTTTTCCTCTATTTTATGACAAAATTTTATTGCTGCGTATTATAAAAACGTTTTAGGGTTTTATCAGGATATTTTTCAGGATGTTTTGTAAAAGTATTTCTGGTGATAAAAAAGCAATAAAATCAAAGCTTTTTAAGATTTGTACTAGAAACAAATTTGGTTGCGGCTTAAATGTTAAGCGGAAGCGATGCTGATACAATTAAATGAATGAGTAGGACTATCAGTATCGTGAAAGATTTTTTTGCTACTAAATGCAAGATAGGAGAGTAATCGTTGTTGTGGAAAATACTTTTTCATTTATTGGTATGGGAATAAATTTCCGTCTATTCGAAGCCAAAGTTAAGAATTATTTAAACACTTAAATAATACAATAAATTGACAACAAGTTGGATTTAAAGCATCGTTATACCTGCGCGCCTTCCAGTACTAAACTGTAGCAATTTTCAATTGGGTTTTCTTCAGACTGTAGCAGTTAATGTTTTCTTCTAGGTACTATAAATATCCCATAATCAAAGCATAGTTCATACGATTCAGGCACTCCAAAAATGGAAAAAGAGGTGCTGCCAATATAATGCAAGTCAGAAAAGCAAAAGTGCACCTGTGGTTAAGAAACATCACGTGAAGTGTTAAATATGAATTTTGTATTTATTTTATTAATATGTTTTTTTAAAGGGTTCGGGGTAGTCAGAGGCCCGAAAAAATGATGATTTTCAATAATTTTTTTTTTGCTATCAATTGCTTTATTTTACAAAAATAAAAACATAGTATTAATACATCATATTTAGACTTGACTTTAGCAAAATTAGTAAAATAAAAAAAAAATTAATAATTGTAAAAGTTATCGCTGTTTGTGTGGAGCTCGTTTCTCCAGAAGTCCCTTGCGGTGATTATCACAAGCCCTTGGAGATTCATCTAAAATCAATCGGCCAAGAGAAATTAGTTTTATCAATAGATAATCTTGTGCCTGATCGAAGATTTTTTTTCAAAATTAACAATATGGCGGCCTCAAGAAATATTTATCAGATTTTCGAGAAACAGCCAAAAAAAAAAAATCAAAATTTTTGAAAAAAAATCTTTCAATCAGGCACGAGTTTTTTATGTTTTTCAAAAGCAGTATAAATTTTATTGAAATCTACCAAGCGGTTTTTAAGTTACAGTGAACACCAGTTCAAGAAACATAGTTTTGAGAAAAACGCATTTCAAGTTTTATTATCGATTTATGTATAGTTATACGAATTGTTTACTTACTTACACTATTCCTGGGCCATATAATAGTTCTTCAGCCGCTACAGCATCTTCTAAAATATCGATTTGCTGTTGCCTACGTAGCATTTTAGATATCTTCTCGAGTATTATTGTTAGCGCGCTTATCTCCCACTTCTATTCGTGCAGCTGCTCTAGCTACTTACTTGCGAACGCTGCGTAATAACTCGAAAAGTATTTGTTGGATTCACTTCAAATATCCCACAATATTTTTAAGATATTATACTTTAAGAAAATGTAAAAAAATTCCAATTTTTTGAAAATTCTGACTACCTTTAACCCCTTAAAGAAAATTAGTTTATTAAGTTATATAAAAAAATTTACTAAAAACGAATTAATTTTGATGCAAACACATCACCAATTTGACAAAACTTAATTGAAAAATCCATAAAGGCTCAAGTAAAAGAAGTGCTAAGATTAACCAAAAAAAAAAAAATTGGAACATTTCGAAGATCATGTGAATGCAAGAGATTACTTTGCTGTACTCGTAATTATTATTATTATAATTTATTGCTTTTATGCCGAATGGGGGGCGCATAGTGCATTGCATTGTCACCTATTTCTAACCACAGTCTTCAGCTAGTTCCTGACAATTTATTGGAATTCAGAGTGGGTGTCTTCCTAGTTCGCGCTTGTCTTGACACACGAACAGTAATGGCAGTCTAGTGCGGTCCCACTAAAAGAATATTCGGATTTCCGAAGGATGTGCACCGTACTTGTCTACTTTCTTTCTCTAATTTCAATACTGACGGGTTTTGACCTAGTTCGCATTATAAGTTTTTCGTTGGAGATCCGATTTTCCGGCCACCTGATTCACGATGAAGAAGCACGTTGTAACGCTTAAAAAAAATGGCTATAAAATTTTCACTTCACTATGACTCCCTAGGTAAAACTGAAGAGACATTTTCTACTAAGGAGGTATTTTAGTAATAGCAATACATTTATATTGTACAACATAGACAAACGACTCAGCGACCAAAGAAGTATTTAGTTTGAAGCCAACTACAGCGATGTACCGGAGTGATTACTAGAATTCCCAGAAATTCTAGTTTCTGAATTCAATAGAATCTTTTGTATAATACATTACAACCGCCAATACGAGGAAAGTATTCATCGAACAGTGATGCTCTTTAACAACTTTTAGATACTCCTCAAAACTTCGCTGTGACAATGCAGTAGCGTCATAATTGTGGATAATTCAGGTTGATGGAGGTAGTCCACAAAATACTAAGCAGCTCATTGGAGAAATATTTAGTTTAGTACAAATTAAAGAGTCGTTATATTTTTTCAGCATTCTTTATTCAAAGAAAAATTGTGTAAAATTAACACACTACCAGTTAGGGCTGGTGGCTGGACCAATATGTCACAGGTCTGTTGTCAAAGGTCCGTTTTGACACCACTGGAAATTTTTTCTTACAATTCTACTTCTTACGCTTCTACAAGAATCGTAGTATGGGACTCCCAGCCTTCTAGCATGATTACCTATTAGACAATGCCCTGTTAATACTCCTATCAAAGTTCTTGTATTCTCTCTGTTCAGTTTCGGCGATGTTAATTTGCTTACTTACTATTTTAATAGTTTCTCTGTCTATCAGTAATTTACAAGTGGCTATGGGCATGGCTATCAACGCTTTACTCGATTGATTAGTTTGGGTTGTACCTTTTCAGACAAATTTATCTGCTATACAGTTTCTTGAAATATTTCTATGACCTGGCACCCGAATGAGGTTTACATTTGAAATACTGGGACAAGTCGTTTAGGGGTTTATAATATTCTGTGAGTGTTTTTGACGAGTGGGCTATAAATTGCATACTTAGTATTCGGCTTGAAAAATGTAAAATTTGTTTTGTCACCAGCAAAAAAAAAAAAAATAATATATTCAAAACTCAACGATATTTTCAAGCTACTTACAAAATTCAATGAACTATAAACCTGAATATTCGCAATTTTTCTAAAAATATGTGTAAAAAGTGCGAAATTTTGATGAAAATTTACAAGTTTTAGATTTATATGGTTTTTGTAGGGGAAACAACTAAAGGGGGTTTCAGATGGCGCCCCTAGATATTTTTATTATTATTATTTACCTGTGGGCAAAAAGTAAGGTGAATTTGGTTGTAAAATGAAAAATCTTTATTTATTCTTGTAAATCAATTTTATCCCTTAAAAATAATCCCCTCTCGATGAAATACACTTATGCCAACGATTTTTCCAATCCCCGAAACATGCCAAATAGGCCATTTCCGGTATAGCCATCAGCACCTCCTTCGATTTAGCTTTTATCTCCTCAATCGACTCGAAATGCGTTCCCCGAAGTGGTCTCTTGAGTTTTGGGAATAGCCAGAAGTCACACGGAGCCAAATCAGGTGAATACGGTGGTTGCGGAACGATATGCGTGGAATTTTTGGCGAAATGGTCACGAAGAACGAGTGCAGTGTGAGACGGTGCATTATCGTGATGTAAAAACCAAGAGTTGTTGGCCCATAATTCTGGTCTTTTTAGACGAATTGCTTTACGTAAACGACGCATAACGCTCAAATAATATTCTTTATTAACAGTTTGATCGGGTGGAAGGAATTCATAGTGCACCACACCACGAAAATCAAAAAAAACTGTCATCATGACCTTTATTTTTGAACGACTTTGACGTGCTCTTTTCGGTCTGGCCTCACCTTTAGCACGATATTCGCTTGATTGGTCGGTTGTTTCTGGGTCGTAAGCATAAATACAAGTCTCATCTCCAGTAATGATGCATTTGAGCTTGTCCTGATAATCTGAAAGCATTGTTTATACACATCAGCGCGACGACTTTTTTCCAAGAAATTGAGAATTTTCGGTACCAAACGAGATTTGACTTTTCGTAGGCCATAAAGCATTCCATATCGAAATTATTTCTTTCAGTGGACTTAAACCACTTTCCAAATAATTTTGTTTTTGCCAGCCAAATCATAGCGATTTTAATGATAATATTAGACTTAAATTGTTCATAAAAAATATTATATAGGATTGTGATTATTGTTATCATTAACCAGAATTTTTTTAAAAATGAACTTAAACCACTTTCAAAATAAACGACTCATATATGTAAATATGCAAAAAAGCAGTAAAATCGCTCACACTCCAATGGTGTGCCAAGTAGAACATTTATTATTGCAGCATTCAGCAGACACAACAAATGACACTTGCTGTCATTTTGTGATTTGGCCTTGTCATTTAAAGTGTCTGCCAATGTTGTGCTACAAACACACGAAGATCACACGCATATCAGCTATTGTTGTAATTGTTTTTGCGTTTTACGAGTACTGTTTGTATGTATTGCTATAATGGCCATTGTTACTTCTACGCTAACTGTCTTTTTCCCATGAGAATGGGTTTGTGTTCGCATGTATGGTCAAAATAAGCGCGCAATTTTAATGCGTTGCGTTTGTTTGGTATTGTCTACAATTGTGACGCTTTTGTGTGCACTACTGTGGGAGCACAAATATTGACTGTACAAACTCTATTTTCCATTCGAGGGTATATGAGTTCCCTGCAGGAAAAGACACTAGTATCTCTGATGCAAAGCAAGTGAATTTTGCGTGCTGCCCGGTTTTCGTATCTAATCTTTTGTATTTTAAGTGTCAATGTTAAAGGAAGTTACATTTTGTTAAACGCTGCAGTCATTTTTCGCTAATTCGGAACCAGCGTTAGAGCTCTGATAGATAAGGTACTGGGCCAATGCAGACTAGCTTTGATAACTGTACTTGTTTTGCTTGGCTTTGAAAATTTGTAATGCCAAATGAACATTGTCATAACAATCAGATGATTCGTAAAGGAAAAAGGAAACGGAGATATTAACCATATCCAATACTATTACTACTAATACAATTTTCACTCACATGTTAACTAGAAGCTGTAAAAAAATATTGCAATATTTTCTTTTAATAGTAAACATATATAGGGGTTTTCAGTGAGAGCGTTTCAACTTTTGAACTTTTTTGAATAAAACACAAACGGTTTGACTTTTTTAACTAATTTTTTTTATTATCGAGTTTGAACATATACATTTAAGTATGAAATTCAATTCCTTTTGCATGACCACCGCGTGCACGTTTTACGAGGTCCAATCGTTGAACCCAATTTTCGACCACTCTTTTGCATAAATCGGCCGAAATTCCAGCAATTTCGCGTTCAATATTGGCTCTGAGCTCACAAATCGTCGCCGGCTTGTTACTGTAGACCAATGACTTCACATAACCCCAAAACGGGACGGCTTGTTAAATGGACCGTAAAATGGCCGTAATGTTCTTAAAGTAGCAGCAACAGAACGATTATTTTCATAAAAAATTTGCACGATTTGCAATCGTTGCTCAAGTGTGTAGCGTTCCATGATGAAATGTATACTAAAAATATTGCGTCGTTCGCCCTCCTTATCGGAAAAAAGTTGAAGCACACCTATTGAATAACACTATATAAGATAAAACGCAAATCACCCCAATGACGAAAGTTCTGGATGCGCGAATTATATTTAGATCGACAAATGAACGACAGGGGTATGCAATACCTAATGTGAAAAACCCCGCTGTGCTATTTGAAATTTTGTCGTACTTCAAAGTAAAGCTGCGATTTGGTCTCATTTCATATATTTCAGTATTGTTCTATATATTTTTGTTAGTTATCGAGACCAATCAAACAAAGCCAGCGTACATTGGATCTGTGCTTTTACAAAGTTTTTACCTAGTTTTCATAGAAACATAGAAGTTGCTAGGATTGCACCAGCAATATTTTCCATTGCCTAAATTAAAAATTGTTTTTTTTTTTGCTTGTTTGTTTACTTTGTCTATATTTTTGCTTTCGCGCGTTTCCATTTTGCATTTGTGCTAAAAATGTATTTTGTATGGTATGTATTTTGGAGGAATATACTTCGAACAAGGCAAAACAAATTATATGGCGGCAGGAATCTTTCAAAACTCTCAACTTATGTAAAATACAGCTCTCTATGCCCTTCGAGTAAACTGCTTCAATACCTACCCAAGTGTTAATTGACAGGTGGTGTCATTTGATTTTTTGTTTCTCCAAATTCTGTTATTGCAACACATGGCGAAGAGCGATTCATCTGTCTGTATGTCACAGACCGATTTTTCTGTCTGCATTAATAAAATATATAAATTATTAAAAAAAAAATATTTTCTCTATGTTTAATAATTAATCTAATCTAATTTAATCTAATCTAATCTGTTCTTGAATGGATTCCAGTCTAATCATGCAAATTTTGTTATCTGGCTACCAAACTACTGAACCATATCCGCCTTATTAAAATCGAAGTATAAATACGAGTATTTGAATACGTATGAAATGAGGTGGAAAAATTCTCCTGATGAGTTCCCGGTGACGTATCAACCGAAGTTACTCTCACAATTTTGCTTCGGATGGCCAAACCTGGTAATCTGTCACCCTTGAGTTACTGCGCCAGTAAAGGAAAAGAAGAACCATTTATAGTAGCAAAACTTACTACTTTAAAAACGAAACTACTAACTGAGTTGTCAAAGAGGGAGACAAATTGAGTTACATAATTTCAGCAAAATAAATTCTTCAAATAAAATGCAAAGAAATTCTTTTACCACTTATGTAACCTACATTTGTTAGAAAATGGGAGAATTCAATAAACTGCCAAGTTTCTGAGCTCAATACGTTCGAGCGCGCAAAACAAAAAAATCTCCTCAAAATAAAGAAGTTCTTTTCGTCAACTTCATTTTTCTAGGTCACACTTAAGGCAAAGTGTCCATTTTCTATGAACACTATCTCAATTTCGTAGTTTCTCTAACGATACGGCCGAAATATTAATGTAAAAGCTTCTGCATGTGTGTCAATTTACCGGACATCCTTTTCTGGGTCATTTGTCTTCTATGTGTGAGTGGGAGTATACGAACGCAACTACATCTTCATTAGCTACATGACATCTGTGACATCAGTGAATGAATACATTTATGGCAGTGTTAGAAAAGATCCTTTGAGGGTGAACATTTGTGGGCGAGTGTACAAATACATGCACATATATCAGAACATACATTCAAATCACACAAAAAGCTTGTATGAATATTTATACACACACATATGCATCCATATGTCTCTATCTGTGCTTACACCTCATCAAATATTTATCCTTCTTTGCGCAATACTAACACATTTCCCTCTTTTACAAGCCCATAAAAGTGACGCTGACAGCTTGATTTTTATAGAGAATCAGTAGCTAGGCAAAAATCGCTTAGGCGAATACTGCGTCAATGACGAAGAAAAAGCAATAGAATTTTTTCATTGCTTTGACTAGCGTATTTGAGTGCAGATATATATTTTTAAATATTTATTTCAAAATTGCATGGGAAATGCAATTTATTCATTGCTGTGTAAACCTTCACTTCACTTTTTCTCACGCTTTAAATGGTTACAGGATTACTAAAGGATTAGGATCGTTTTGCCTTGTTTTTAGCTGGCAGTTTACCGACCCACACATAAAAGCGATTTAGTTGTGAAAAAGAGATGCGTGTGTAAAATGGTTAATTTTATATGTACGTGAAAAAATTTGTATATCAAAAAACACTCGCTGACATTGGTTTTTAAAAGCTAAAATGCAAAGACCCAGACCCAGCTAGCACAAAAGATACCATTTTGATACACCACTACTTTTTATTAATCGAACCATCAATATTTGACTATGAGTCTGCCTATGTCGTCTATTTTCTGTTCTGATATTTCCTTCAAGTTAACCATCGAGAATTCCACGGCATTCTATGTCGCAGAGCACCCAGGCTTTGGCACTCACACACATAGTGCAAGTCTGTTTCCTTAGATTCTTCTTTATTGCAGCTTCTACATCTGCTGTTGCACATCCACCCTATCATCCCATCCACCCCCAAGACCATGCTTCCAAATGCCAGTGACCGATTATTGTTGACGTAATTTTGAATGTGTCTGCTCATGGCTTTCTTAACAACTCTTTTGTTCTGGATTTGTTGAAATTGAGGCACGATGGTTTAGTTATTTTGCAGGTATCCCTGTTAGTCGATCTGTCAAAGGCCTGTTTCTGGAATATCGAGGAGATCTCCCTTATGCACACGCCTTGGGAACAGCCTATTTTTACCGCTCCGAATTCGTTATAGGATGCCTTCTGTCTTGCCAGTACATCAGCTTTCTCTTTTCCTTCTATGCCCCCATGGTCGGGTACCCAGATGATAGTGATGTCTGTCGTAGGCACTAAAGTTAAGTTCTTCTTTGCATTGCCTGCAGTGGAAACGACAGTAACGATTTTAATGAGTTCACAATTTTATCTTATTCAATATTAGTAAAAAACCTGCCCACTTTGTGTTTTTGTTAATTTGCATACGGTTTTTTGATATCCGGTGGTTGATCATTCCTTCCTAAAACATAAAGAAGGGGTGTTTTCTATTGAAATATAAAATTTATTACATTTTAACACTTCAGCCAAAATATTTTGGTAAAATATGTATTACGATTGTCGGGAGCTAAACCGAGGTCAAAATACTTCAAAAACCGAGTTTTTTTTAAGGATTGGAGGTACTTTTTCTAATGGGGTTTTTTTGACAAATTCAGTGTGACTACTGTCAAACTTAATACGTAATTTTTTTCAGTATTCATTGACACTTCATCATGCAAAAACTTACGCCTCAACAAAGTTTACAAATCGTGCAGTTGTATTACGAAAATCGACGCTCTGTGAAAAGTGTTCATCGCACACTTAGGCCAACTTATGGTGTTCAGCGATGAAGGCCATTTTTAGCTTAATGTCTACGTCAATAAGCAAAAATGCCATATTTGGGCTGAAGAGCAACGTGAAGCCATTCCAGAACAGCCATTACATTCATTGAAAATAACCATTTCGTGCGGCCTGGAGGAATCATCGGCACATATTTCTTCAAAGACGAGGCTGGCTCCACAACATTTGGTTCCAACAAGACTGCGAGCAATTTATCTGTCGTCTGGGACCAGTGGATTGTCCACGAAGATCGAGTGATATCAAATCTTTGGAATTTTATTTGTCTAAATGCTTTGTGGGCAAACCAGTTTCGATTGAGACATTGGAAGCCAACATTTATAGATTTATTTACGAGATACCGACCGAACTCCTCCAGCGAGTCATTCAAAATCAGTGTTTACGAATTACGACGCAGTTGTGGCCACATGTGAGAGGGATTATCTTTAGAAATAAATGAATGATGTTCCACAAAATTAATAAAGATTGCCAAATCAATTGAATTTTCGCTGTTTTATTTAAATTTAAAATCCAACACCCCTAAATTGATCACCCTTTACATAATAAAACAAAACAATTGTATAATTATAAAGATTTAAAGATATTTTTTTTAGAAAATCACCTCAGTTAATAGAAGAGTTAAAGCTTAAAAAGTCAGCATAAAAATATTAAAAAGTTTTATCAACAGAATCAAAACAGTGTATTTGGAACGTGAATGGGTTAATTTTCGGAAAAATAAAAATGATGAGAAAATACCTTTCCAATGATACAATAGGCATCTAAATCGAATGTCAGATTGATGCTAAGTTGAAGTGAATGTCAAACTGATACTTCAAATGTCAACTACATCTTTCCGCTTTTGACGTTCTACATCTTCTTTCTTTTACAACTCGCAAGGCGGCTGCATGTGATCGCTTTCGTTATAATTGATTTCACTTTAACATATAAATCTGCTATAAACCTATCGCCAAAAAAGGCAAAAATAACGCCAATAATCTTATTCTTTGATTCCGCTGATAAAATTTTTAAACATTTTTATGTAGGCCTTTAAAGCTTAAATTCTTATCCAGTGGGGAAATAATAGGATGATTCCTGTGGTAGCATTGAGCAATTTTTGTTAGTACTCTTTTAACATCGCTCGGAAGAGCTTAAAAAAAGTTGTGATCTACTTTCTTTTAATTTTAATCTTACTTTTCTTAGACTATGTTAAATGTTAAAGGCCGGAGAAGACCCACTTGGACGAAAAATCATTCAAAATTCTTTGTGATGCCACTGAAAAAGAAGAGAAAAAATAGTTCTGCCCTAAATGCTAAGAAAATATTATTCGAATCCCGCTATTTCGGGACTGGGCAAAAATAGTCCCGTAATCCAGAAATCAAAATTTTATAATATTATATGTTTATATGCTTTCAGTTATTGAAGTTTTACTCGTACTAAAAAAGTTATGCCTTTGAGTAATTTAAGCCCCGGAACGAGTCCCGGAAGCCCCGGACTATTTTAAAAATATCCTGAAATTTAATTTTTATACATATGGACGTCACTTGAACAAAGGCTGGGTTGGTGCGTGACTACCATTCGGAATTCACAGAGAGAAGATTGGTTCGAATCTTGGTGAAACACCAAAATGAAGAAAACGTTTTTTCTAATAGCGGTCGCCCCTCGGCAGGCAATAGCAAGCCTCCGAGTGTATTTCTGCCATGAAAAAGCTCCTCATAAAAATATCTACTGTTCGGAGTCGGCTTGAAACTGTAGGTCCTTCCATTTGTGGAACAACATCAAGACGCACACCACAAATAGGAGGAGGAGCTCGGCCAAACACCCAAAAAGGGTGTACGCGCCAATTATATATAATCTGTGCGAGCTCGTGTAAAATTACCATTTTCAGTTAGACATAAATTCTCAATCGGATATAAATTCTTTAAAACCTCCGAATTAACGACAAATGTTTCTAAATTGAAAATCACAATGCATAATTCATATGCTAGCTTATATATTGATGAGAGATCGCACCCTTGTCGCTGCACTTGGCGTCCTTTTATGCGTTCATTTTTTATCACCATCAGCTCTCCAGCATTTGACATCATTTTTATTACGGAAGTGCAATACTGTTGTGTGCTATTAATGTCACATCCTTTTTACGCCTTGATTACACTGGCGCATTAGCATTCAAATACCCACATGGCTGGCTTTTACAACCACACAGTGCCTGCGACGGCTGCTTTGTTGTGTAAATGCAGTATATATGTATATATCAGTATGTAAATATGTACGAGTATGTTTGAGTATGTCATGCCAGCTGTACGCACCCCCAGAATCATGGCTGCCTCTGCCAACTGTCGCTTGCCATGCACTTTAATTTTTTACAGTCTATTTCCTTTTGCCAGTTGATGTTTAATGTTGCTGCTTCGATTTTTATCGTTTTTCATTTTTGCTACATCACTCACTGCAAGCTGCACTTGCGCATATAGCCATACATACACATACTTGGTAGAGTATATTAGTTTACCCTCAGTCATGGCCCATGCATCTTGCACACCCTCATCGTTTTTCACTTCATCTCACACGTTTTCCCTATTACCGCTTGTCCTGCAGCTTCACTACTAGGCCCATTCAGCGGCGGCGTAAATCTTTTGCCTTTTTATCATGAATTTTTCATTTTTCTTCTTCGCTTGTATATTGTCACTACTCTCTAGTGTCAGCGCTAAGGTTAGTTTGCCCTCGATCAGGACGCGCATGTTGAACTTTGTTCCTAATTTTTTCAATTTATTTTCTCTGCTTCGTGGTTGATTGCATTTGGAGAGCGCGGTGTTCAATTAGCTCTCAGTTTCTTTTTCCCTTCTTTTGTCTTTTCTCATTAATCAGCCTGTTTTTACCCTATTAAAAGTCATAATTTAAATTACAATTCTTGTTAGTTGGTTAGTCTCTGCGGTACTTGGTTATACCGAGAGTGTTTGAAGAAGTGTTTTAAATTCGACATACTTTCTTTTCAATTTATCAACGTTGGAGTTACTTGTTTGGTGGTGTAAAAAACTGCTAAGCTGTTAGAATCAATACTGTACCCACATAAGATTGAGCACTGATGCACTGAAACTGTACGTTTTTCTATAAAATGGTGAATTTGTAGCAAGGATTTGCTTTGACATAACATTTTCTGCTTTTTCATTCTATTCGAGGAAGTAAATACATAGAACCCAAAACAGAAGCTAAGCTATTTTAAACTTATTAAATATTTTTTTGCTGGTTTTTTGTTTTATTGCTTTGCTGTAGCGTACGTACAAAGTAAAAATGAGAAGGATAAAAAATTTATAAAAAAATATATATGGGATATAGTTTATATAATAAAGGCACAAATGTACGCTTTTATCATGAAACACAATCGAGCTCGTTTGAGTAAGCGCATTGCGGTAACCATGACCTCGGGCACTTTGAAAACAGAACAATAAGAACAGGTGCAAGGACAACACACATACAGACTTATTTATTGACAATGAGTGTGGGAGCTGTGTTTCCTTTTGTTGTTTTGGAAAATAAGCAAACGATAGGATGAAAATTGTTTCGCACAACTTTTTCAAAGTAATAAACCCACTTTTCATACTTTCTTATATTGTATTTATATTTCCAGTACATCGGTAAGCGAGTCTCAGAAAGCGTTTATTGTTTGATTTATTTAATCATTAAATAAAATACCACAACATTAATACTAAGGTCGCTATATATATTTCTGGCTTTGAGCTTTTTTAGTGTTGTGAATCGCCATATGACGATTCCATTTTAAAGTTTGACAAATTTGACCATAAACGCATTCATCTTATTTTGATGTATCAGCCATATTACTATTGTTTACAGTGGCTTCAAAAACTCGTGGATTAAAAAGAAAAGATTACATCGATGAACAAAAAACAAATCATTATATCATAAAAAATGGTACAATGAATTTCTTCGTGGTCATTGTTCCGTCACTGATGATTTCCGAGCAGGTCGTCCAAGATGAGTTGTTGTATCAGAAAATATCGTTGCTGTGCCTAGAATGATTGGGTAAGGTCATGTCACATAACGTGAGAGTGAGGGCATCAGTTTGATGAATATATTTTACATGCTAGCCTTGTGGTAGAAAAGGTGTATGGACGTTGGATTCCACACAATTTAAAAACGCACTGGGAACGTTTCTGACCAAAGTGCTTCGAAAATATGTTCAAATGAATGCAAAAGGTTACTGATCATCATGGAGGATATTTTGAAAAACAATAAAACCGTTTTCAACTATTGTTAAGCCGGAAATACATATAGCAATCCTTGCATTAAGGGGGAGGTAGGGTTTAGCGCTAAAAAAAAAACACTTTTTTTGTGAATTTTTTACAGAAATATGGCTTAAGATACTTTAATAAAATCAGTTACATGTTATTGTACATCTTTTCAATAAGTTTTTAAAAAATATTAATAATAAAATATTGACAAATAAGCCCATGACAGAGTTTTTTTGGAGATATGTTTTTCGAGAGGTGCTCTGCGGTGCCAATCGGCATTCGTCGTAGAATCATCTGAAACTAAAAAAGTCGAATTTTTCAGTTAAAGTATGACGTAATGCTCCCCCCTACATTAATAAATTTTTTTTTTTTTCATTTTTGTAGTTTTGGTGGCAAAAAAACGTAAAACGAGCATTTTTGGCGAAAAATTTCGCCACATTTGTAAGTGAAAAACAACCTTAAAAAACAAAAAATAAAAAAAAAAGTGTAGGGGGGAGGTATTTTTGATTTAGAAAACGTGTGCCAAATTTGAAAAGAATCGGTTGAATAGTTTCGGAGTTGTGATTGGCACCGACTTTTAAGAAGTCGTTTCGGGAAAAACGCGTTTGAAAAAATGACTCTGAAAAATTATCTATGCTCCGCATTCGAGGTAGAGTGCCTACAAAGGCTATAACTTTGAGAGTTCTGCTCCGATCCACTTAAAATTTTGACACAACATTCTTGAAATGATTTACTATAAGATGAGTGAAGAAAAAAAATTTCGATTTTGTGACCCTACCCCCCCCTTAAGAGAACTTTGTTTTATACAACGTTGAACTGTGAACTGGAAAATAATCAAACAGGTGGGAAAGTGAAGAAGCGGCTTTGGATTACAGGTTGACGGCTAACGATGACAGTGGCTAATTACATACGTATGACCACTTCAAGCCACATTTCACCAGATGTGTGATATTTAAGCCCGTAATATTCACAGGTGTAGTAAAAGAGTGAGAGCTCAGATGTTTAAATCAGAAGAAAGCAGCCCGATGAAAGCAGAACAGCTGAGAGGAAGGCGCTGAGATGATTCCACCTCATTCTTCAGACAGCTTTTGCAGTAAGGACTTGAATAAATCTGAATTTGCCGGTATGGACACCTAAGGTACAATGTCCGGTAAGGATACCTACTAAATTCGAGAGCTGCCGCTTTGTTAACCTTAGAAGTTGCCTCGAGCGCACTCAATTTACCTATGGCCAGAAGGATCTCGCGACTTTGCACTTGTGCGCACTAACTTAGGGCTCGTTAAACTGACGCGAGGCCTATTTTTCCAAAAGTACTTCACAGGTTCTCAAGGGAACCCCAATTCTCTCGTTTTGCAATAAAACTATCTGCAAAGTCCACTGCCTAGTCAGCTCATCAGCCCAGCAGCTGCCCTCCATGCCACTGTGATCGGGAACCCAAATGAGCCTAATATCGAAGTATTCGGATGCAATCGAGGGAGAAGTCCACTTGTAAAACACTGCAGTAGCCCGGAAGCCTAAATTTGAGCTCCTCGCAGTATACTTCCCCACCAACTCTTCCGTCTAACTACGAGCCATCCGGCTATGCATAAAAGATGATTGACTATTTTTTTAATTTTTTAAACTTTTAAATGATTTCGCGAGTTTCGACATTTTTTTAACCAGTCGCAACTTCGATTTGTTGTGCAGTTTTTCTTAAATCGTTTCTGATGATTGGCGTAAGTTTTATTCATAACGGCGGTCCACAAAAATTGTCTAAAATTGTGGTGTTAAGCCGCTAATTCTAGTCAGCCAATTCCTAGAGCGTTCAACCTCAATTTTAAATCTTTGTAGTTGGAAATAAGCACCCTGTATATTTAACATGTAAAGCCATTTGTTTAGATATTATTGTATGCATTGCACATATCGGATGTTTTTTTAAGAGCTTGAGACAGAAATATTGTTGGAATGCATTTTTTTTTCCATAATCTGGTAGATAATTTTGTGGCACTACTTTTTGAATTTGATTTCCATTTCATACATAGTCCATTTGATTAGTCCAATAAATCGATTGTTAAGCGGCTGTATGCCAAGTTGGGTGGTCTTGTTGGAACCAAAATGCTAAACATTTCTATCCAATAGCGTCAGCACAAGTTTTTAAAAGTTATAATGTAAAAATAATCAGGCCTTAAGTGCAATTTTTAGAAATATATTGACTGTATATACGTTAGTGAAACTTGGACACTAAAAAAGGCCGATGAGCAAACACTCAATGTTTTTGAGCGTAAAAACCTACCAAAAATATTTCGTGCTGTTTGCGAAGACGGCAATTGGGGAATACGATTTAATCACGAGCTTTAAAGACCCCCGGATATTGTCAGGACAGTAAAGCTTTATCGACTACAACGGGCTGGTCATATTATAAGGGCAGACGACCCACCCGAGAAAATCCTATTGGGTACTTACAGAAGAAATAGAAGTAAAGGAAGACCGATGGTTCGATGGCGAAGAGCGGGATGCTGAGTTATTTGGTATAAGTTGTGGGAGAACTTAAGCGAGGGATAAATCGAACTGAAGACAAATGTTGCAGCAAGTCAAGACCCGGACCGATTGTTGAGCTAACAATGATGATGATGATCAATATCATTGACTTTAGCAGCATCTCACCGATCCTAGCGAATATATATGTATATATCACAACAAGTTGCTATAATATATACGAGTAAAAATATATATACATATATATGGATGTTGCACCTGTTGCTTTGCGTTCGCCGAATTTCTCCCTTATTGGTGGTGTGCCTCAGGTTGTTTTTCTACAAAATGCAGAAACCTACAGTTTTAAGCCGAATGCGAACGGCAGACGGTTTTTTATGAGGAAATTTTTTGTTGCAAAAAAAAAAACACTGGGAAGTTTGCCATTGCTTGCCGAAGGGCGACAGCCAATACTTGTCATCACATCTCCGTGATTACTGAACGTTCATACATTTTTATATCAAATGAAGTACAAAGCTTTGAATGTTTTTCTAGATGTTTATTTTCTCTGCTGAGTTCCTATTATCGCCGGTCAGACATAGAACCTGTCTATAGTGATCCATATCTCACTATGGATACATTGCATTATGAATTTGAAGGCACTTTTAGGCTTCAAAAAAGTTTTTTCACAGTATATGATTCGAGAAGTTTGTTGTGCGTTAAATCGTTCCAAAGTGAAGGTAAAAAAGGAGGCATATTCTTCAACACCATTACGTTGTTGAAGTGAAAAGTTGGAGTAGGAAGGCGAATATATTTTTTCTTAGTCCCAATAGAGTATCAAATGCAGCATCAAAGCGTTGTTTCCAACGATTCCATTCGAGTGAGTCATATCGTCCCCTTAGTATAACAATAGCCTATGTGCTCATAGGCTATTATTTTTTTATTGAATTTTTGGATTCTCCATCGTCGATTTTATACGTGGTCAAAATTTTCTCAAATTCTAGTTCCACAAAGTGGGTCAAAACGTCAGTCAAAAAATAATAAATATTTACAGACATAACGAGATTTGAGTGAGAGCTACTTTCGACAAAAAGTTTGACATTCATTTTCTCAAAACATCAAAAAATTTATAGGCTATTTTAATACTAAGGGGACGATATGCTAATAAAATCATGGACATCGTTTAGGTGGATAGGCATTTGAGCATTCATTTTTATTGGCCAGGAATTGAAAATTATTTAGAAAACTGTTTGGAAGAAATTTCGCATTAGCATAATTATAACTGAATATATAAATTTCATCGCTAAAATAATTTCGTGAACTCTTTACTAAATTTAATGTTAGAAAAGGAAATTTTGATTCCGCGAAGCTTTCGGTGATCCATATATCGCTTTTTCACTCTATCATAAAACAGTCGTAATTGGATGCGATATACCCATTCCAAGCATCTACCTACTGTACTTCAACCTCTTAAGGTTTCGAATATCGAAAAATGCCTTGAGAATCGCTCACTCTCCTCAACAGCAAATACACTGGAACGAAATTTTTCATTGCGAATAGGTTGTTTACAGTTAAAATTATCCTGAGTGAAGACATTTATTTATATTTTCTAAGCTTCTGCATATTTGTTGAAGTGACTTTAAAGTTAAAGCTATATGAAAAATATGAAAGCGAACTAAGCAGCGTAAAATTGGAAAGCCTAAAATATTAAAATAAATGCCAGCCATTCAATGCTTTACGCTTCGTTTATCCATAAGTGGAATTCTTGCTCTCCATAGCCTTCCAACACTTTAAAGCGCTAAAGTTTTGGGAACTACATAAGTAGTATAATATTTGTATAGGAGAAACTTTGGGAATGAAAAGAATAAAATAATAAGCGATATTTTAAAAACCACGAATATTTAGTGAAGTGATTCTCTTATTGCACTAAATAAACTAAGAGTAAACTAGTGAACAAATTGCACAACGAATGTAAGTAAAATATTTTTAAATTCGTTGCGAATGCCGCTCCGTTGCCTTCCTGCCATAAACCTGCAAATTATTCTGTTGGAAAATGACTTTGAAGCAAACTTGGAGGAAAATATAATAATTACCACTTGTTTGACGTCAGCCACACTCATTGCAATAACCAGCCAATTGTGAGAATTTATGAGATTTAATATCTCAAAATAAGTAAGAAGTAAACACAGCCACGATGCATGGGGGCCTAAAGCAAGCCATGCGAAGAGAGCGCATCGAAAGCAAAAACAAATGATATGCAAAGTGGCCAATACCTTTGGGTCAGCGTTGCGCTTAATAGCCGCTGTGAAAGTGTAGTTGTGTGTGTGGAAGTGTGTATATATGTATATGTGCGAATGTAAAATAAAATAGAAAATTTTAAAATAATATTGTCGCCGTTCCAATTGATTCGCGCTGCCAATACACGCCATGAGGGTTTTCGCGGCAGTGTGATGCGCACACGCGTTCAAAAATTCGAATACGAAAAATGCTTAAAAAGTTTATTAAGTTGCAAAAGTGCCTGACGACAGTTTGGTAATTAACGGCTGGATGGGAAATTTTTCGTATAAAAATTCTGCAAAATTTAAAGCTAATTTAAGCAAATAAGAATTGAACTTCTACGTTATTTTTTTGTTGCTGATTTGTAATAAAAAACCGTCGAAAATTGCATTTGAAAACAAACGAAAATCGGCAGTGTTAAGCGTTAATTATGTGCGACCGGATTTTATTGGGTGGAAAGTGTAGATGATTTTTAAAATTTTTTTATATTTAGGTTGTGTAAACAAATATTTGCGAGAGATTAAATTTTGTAAACAAACATTTGCTTTGTTTAGCCAGAGAACTCTTTATTGATTACAAATGACTATAAAATACCTATTTGAGTATTTTCTTTCTTAACAACTCTGAACAAGCGAAATATAGGGAGTGTGTGTGTGCGATTCCTTTCGCATACTTTTATGATGTGCGATTCGTCTAATGACTTTTTGCAGCAGCAGCAGCCGCCAGTGATGATTGCGAATAAGACAGGTATGTGAAAACGGGAGAGTATAAAAATAAATATCAAAATAGAAAAATTAATAATAGAAAAAAAAACAGAATATGAAAATAAAAGAAAAAATGTGCCACTTGGATAAGATTCGGATTGAAGGACTCGCCTATTCCATAGACTAAGAGCTCTGTTAGTCAAGACTTGTGCTTAACTTAGGTAGGTAAGTAGGTTTGGCAGCCGTTGTGAGCCGCAGGGGCTGGTCTACATTTCCCCTTCCAGATTGAACCATCCTGAGCTTTGAACGAAGCGTAAAAGGTTGGTGATACCTAAAGTGTATAGATTATCCATATTATTTAAGAAATAGAATCTTAAATATCGGTTCCTGCTTCTAGCTGGGGCCGGACACGTGCAAAAAAGGTGTTGAACTGTTTCCAATTCCTCCTCATTAATATAGCCGCAGAAAGAAGTCATGCGTGTAAACGTCTAATCTCCTTGCGTGATTTCTTAGGAGACAATGCCCCGTGAGGACCCCTACTAAGGTCCTCATTTGATGTCTACTCAATTCTATAATATTCTTGGATAGACGTAAATTTAGCCTTGGTCATGTTTGCCTAGCAATTTCACAGGTATTGGCTCTAATCCACCTTTGATTTAGAAATTGATTAGTGCGTCCATAACAAGAAACTTACAAGTTGCGAGAGGTACCCCCATGAAATTATTTATGTTTGGCATACAGGTACCTTCCTTTGCAAGTTGGTCAGCCCTACCGTTCCCTGGTATATTTCTGTGACCTGGAACCCAACATGAGATAATACCATACTGATTAGCCATCTCATTAAGAGATTGGCGACAATGTAAGACACTCCTTGATTTTATTTGGAATGCATCCAGAGCCCGTGGAGCAGCTTGGCTGTCTGATAACTTTCGACGATATTCTGTTTGTCTTTGATCATATTAGGGCTTCATGAATAGAGTTTATTTCTGCTTGCAAAACACTACAGTGATCCGGTAGTTTAAAAGAGTAACTGATAAAAAGCTCTTCGCAATATAACCCTGATCCTACACCGGCATCCGTGTAGATCTTAACGGATGTGCTGGGTGATGAATCTTCTTCAAGCCCATGCAGTTTAGAAGGGATTTTCATTGAGAAATTCCTTTGGAAGCAGTGCTCCTACTCAGTGATAATCACTATCATTACGTATATCCGTATAGGAGTTTAAGATAGTTGAATGCCCAAGTGTGAAATTCAACCACTGTGAGCTCGCTTTGAGCGTTAAAGCGGAACAGGTCTCTGAATATCAAAACGCAGAAGGCATTAAGGGGTGGCAGAAGTAGCATAATGTCCAAATCCATGGACGCGCGATTTTCATGACGTCACATATTGCTAGTTCCGCTTATCTCTGCACCTTACTCAATAAATTAGAATAGGCCTTTTTCTGCATAGCTCACCACCAGATAACATTTCCATGTAGAATAATGGGCCTGACAACTGCAGTATTACGCCATGAGCAACCTTAGGCTTAATTCCCCAGGGATTCCCTAAAGCTCTCTTACAGCATCAAAAAGCTGGCTAAGATGTTTGACTTACAAGTCAATTACCCAATAGTCTCAAGTACTGGGTTTCTTCCGAAATCACAAGAGCCTCCCCTTTGAGTATAATTGGACTTAGCTGAGGAATTCTATGTTTCCTAGTGAACAATATGAGTTGGGTTTGCCTGGGTTGACTCCTAGACCACACTTTTCTTCCCACGTAGAAAGTATATCTAGAGCATTTTGTATTACGCCTTTTAATGTAGATACAAATTTATTAGATACCGCATCAACATCATCGGCGTCAACTATCACCTCGCGAACCACCGATTCTAGTATTAACAGAAGTTTATTCACAATAAAAACGGTGAGAGGCCTTCGCCTTGCGGCGTACCTCTACTCACCAATCTCCTGAGTACCGATTCTCCTTGATTCGTTTAACTTACTTCTCTAATAAGCATAGAAGTCGTTATGCTGAAAACAGTAACCGACGTACGTAGTCCCTCACGGCTCTCAATTTACGTAAAATACATAGCTTAGAAATTAAAAACCTACACCTCTGTTTGTTTTTTAAGTTAAGTGGAGTTTAAGCTAACCGTGATGCTGGTATGGTAGGCTGGTCTAAGTTATGTACAATTATGTTTAAGTCTTGGCTAACAGAGCTCTAAGATAATATGATATGAAATTCCTTCGGCAGACAAAGCTCGTTTCTTATTCTAGCATACAAACTGAGCGTGAACAGATGGCGGGTTAAAATGAGGTTACACTAGTTAGGGCGGCTCAAAAAACATGACACATTTTTTCTTCTTGTTGTTATCCCTAAGAACGACTGCAGGAAGACTGAAAACCGCAAACGAACTTTCATACAACACATATAGACATAGTTCAATATACCGGAACAATATAGTAAATATGGACTATACGGTTCTGGTTTTTAAAGGGGGAAAAAGGTTAAGAATTATTATCGAAAAAAAGGATATCATAAAGGTTTTAGCTTCAAACGCAACACCTAACTTTTATACGGACGGGACATATTCAATAAAACGTAGAATAATAGAATAAAATTTATTTTGTCGCTTTCAATATAGGCTCCATTCGAAGCAATACACATATGCCAACGATTACACTAGTCATCAAAACATCTTTTAAACGCATTTGAAGAGGCCTTCTTCAGCTCCTTAAGCGAATTATCCTAAATGGACTTTATCGATTCAAAGCGGCGCTCGCAGAGTGGCAATTTAAGTTTCGGGAAAGGAAAAAGTCACAGGGAGTTAAATCCCGTGAATACGATAGTTCGATAATATTTGTCGAGTTTTTAGCCAAAAAGTGTTCATAATATAAGCCTTGTGAGTCGGTGCGTTAACATGGTGCAAGATCCATGATTTTTTTTCCACAAATTGGGCCGTTTCCTACGCACATTCTCTCTCAAACGTCGCATAACTTCCGAATAATATTCCTCATTCACCGTAAAACCTTTTGGAATGAATTCCGAGTGCACAGTATCAGGATAATCAAAGAAAACGAGTAGAATAACTTTCACTTTTTTTTTGGGTTTCGGCTCATGTGGCGCCATTCAGCCGCCTGTTGGCTGGTTTGCATGTCAACCTCATATACCCATGTCTCATCTTCAGTTAGGAACGTTGGGCCCGAATTTACTTGCTCAAAGCATGTCTTCAGCCACCTTCTCTCGATGAAATTTTTTGAAATAAAAATTCAACTCTCTTGGAAAGAGTGGAGCAGCCACGCGTCTCATGCCCAATAGGCGAATTGGTTCGTGAGACACGCTAAGATCACGAGCTACCTCCCTCAAACTTAGATGATGGTATGCCAGCATCATTTCCTTGACTTTGTCGACGTTTTCATCCGTTAATGGACGTCCAGATCAGGGCAAATTTTCCACGACTTCTCGGCCCTCTGCAAAAGCCTTATACCACTCGTAGACCCGTGTTTTTGATAAAGCATACTCGCCATAGACTTTCTGCAATATTTTCAACGATACGGCAAACGAAATCCCGTTCAAAACACAAAATCACAAAATTTAAGACAAATTCTTTGTTCGATATTTTTATCCATAGTGAAAATCGCAGAGCACAGCTGCGGTATGCCAAAATCAAGATAATTTACAGATCACGCTCAAACTCTGCGACACTATAGAAAACAGAATGTACTATACAGAGTTAGAAATGAGGAAGCCATACAAGCTTCCAGATCACTGCAGTGAATTCTAGGCTGAGGATTTCGTAGTTGAAAAGGCAGTAGACCTAGCTTGTGATACTTCTGTGACCAACTCCAAAGTTAACTTTTACATAGAGACTCAGGCAGCCATTAAGGCAGTTACATCGTTTAGTATAAAGCACAAAATCGTCCTTAAGAGCACGAAGGCTGTTATAAACTACATTTCTATTGGTTTACGGGCCATAAGTGCATTGAAGGCGATGAGATGGTAGACGATATAGCGAAAAACGGGGTCCCTCTATCCTCGTATTTTCTTAACGAAATACAAAAATAAACAGGAACATTATACAACGAATTAGACGAAAAGATGATCAGAGAATTCAAGACAAATCGGCAGAGCTTGTCCACTAGCAGAAATGCCAAGATGATGTAATGTAGGGAATCAGGAAATGTAGGGAGCGGAGCTCAAGAGAAACTGTAGCATATCCTTTGTGTATGTCCTGTGTTATTTAAAACCCGTTTAAAATATAGGGGTGGGGTTGGCACCACTGTTTGATGGATTGGAAAACATCTTAGCAGTAAGTTGGAAATGTCTACTTAAATTCGCAATAGAAACAGGCACCACGCGGGTAAAAAGGCGCAACTAATAATAATTCCATCTGGTACCGCCAGGAAAAAAAACAATTCCTGTAAATTTGGTATAAAGGTTTGCAAATCGATATGTCTCCTTTAGCTCTCTTCAAAAAAGTCCAAAAAATTATGCCACAGTACAAAAAAAAACTTTTTTTGAATTGAGCTAAACTGGCTGAGAAGTAAATTTAGTCATACTTTTTGAAAATGAAGTTTCGAAGTGGTGTCCATAGCCTACTACAACAGAAAATTCTAGTGCAAAAAAGAGAGTTTAATTCTCGGAAAAACTGGAATTTCCCCATATGCTACGCATTGCACCTCTTTTATCAAGAACTCATTTGACCTATGTTTTTCAAAGCAGATGAGGCAAATTTATTTTGAGTAGAGTAATATGGGGAGAACCAGCCTAAAAATCAAAGCAAATCGATTAAACAGAGTTCAATGCGTATCTATGTGGTATTACTGATTTTGGCAGATAAAATAAATTCAAACCCATATATCGAATTATTATTATTTTTTTAACATTTTATGTATGTGTACTATATGCCGATCTCAGGTCGTTTTTTGAACGAAGTATATGGGAGGCCTACATGGAAAGCTACAGGGTGGCGCACGAATCGTGCTACAAAAACAAAACGTAATAACTTTTTTTCTAATCAATGTATTTAACTTTTTGTTTTTTTATTGTATAGATAATTCAATTTTATTTTATGTAACTAATTAGTTTTGAAAATAATAGAACGTAAATGACCTCCATGCTCATTCACGCATACGCGACACCTGATGAGAAAATTGTTCATTGCGCACTGAAGGGTTGAAGTCGCGATCGCCTCAATTATTGTTGTGATGGACTGCTTCAATTCAGTCAAATTACTTGGTTTTGCTTTATACACCTCTTGTTTGAGATAACCCCATAAAAAAAATCTGGTGCAGTGAGGTCAGGTGACCTTGGGGGCCAGCGGAAAGTGGAATTTCTGGATATCAATTTATTTCTAAATTTTCGTTAGAGCTCCTCCATAACCGGTCTGGCTATATGTGCAGTTGCTCCATCTTGCTGGAACCAAATGCTGTTAAAAGGGATACGTCTTCGCCGCAGTTCTGTTACACCGTTTTCTTCGAAGAAGTATGGCCCGACAATGCACCTTGATGAAACTGCGCACCACACTGTGACTCGTTCTGGCTGCAGTTCCATCTCATGGAGTATTTGCGGATTTGATTGACTCCATATACGGCAATTTTGCTTGTTTACATTGCCGTTTAGATCAAAATGGGCCTCATCAGACATAATTTTATGAAGTTGTTGTCTTCTTCGGCCATTTCAATAATTTTTTGGCAAAATTCCAGGCGAATAGGCAAATCCAGAGGGTTTAATTTGCTTGTGATTTGAACTTTGTACGGAAACAAGTTTAAGTCATCATGAACTATCCGCTGCAATGACCGTCTGCTAACTCCAATTTGCGCCGACAAGTTACGAGTCGAAACTCTTGGATTTGCCTGAATTGACGATGCTACAGCCGCGATTGTGGCTTCGACCCGAACATGGGGATCTCGATGGTACGGTCTGCGTGCGATGCTTCCAGATTCAGCAAACATGTTCACCAGCCTCATAATGGTCCATCTGCTCGGGGGAGTGCCGCCAAACTCCCGCCTAAATTCCCTTTGGACGGAAATGATGGACTGCAAAGCATGGTACCGTTGCACTATTAAAATCCTCTTTTCGGTATTCCAAGCCTCCATTTTTTGTAAATCTAAATACTAATCTGCAAAATAAAAAAAAGCCGATTACAAGGAAAAAAAGTTATTACGTTTTGTTTTTGTAGCACGATTCGTGCGCCACCCTGTATTATGTCTAAAACTCGTGTTACTGAAAAAAAAGAATGTTCCTCGTTTTGATGTTAAAGATTATAGCGGGCTTCGAGGCCCATTGACAAAATAGTACCCATTCGGCATTTGTATGAAAAATTGTATGCACATCTACTCTATTTGTTTGCACCTTACGAGAACGTAACTCTAGATGAATTTCTAGTCTCATTCAAAGATAGATGATCATTTATGGTGTACATGCAAATTAAACTGCATAAATATGGAGCGTGGGTAGCCCATTTTCCAAATTAGCTTGGGAAAAGCGTCGATAAACTGCTCGATATTATTGCATACTACAACAGAACGAAGCGAGTTGTAGTTACAAGTGATCAATTGTTAGAAACTTAATGTTGTAAAAGACAAACTAACCGAATGTCCGCGTCAACTTGGAATTGATAATGATGATGATGATAGGAATTCGTCCAATGACTTATAAGAAAAAGATCTACTGGGAATCGTCGAAATACGTTCGAGCACTGTTCGGTATGCGGAATTGTAGTGTGCCTTCAGCATCAGACCAGAATTTTGCCAAAAACACGCCCAATAAGCTTTAAAGAAGTTGTTTCTAGTTTTTTGAATATCGGCACTTTTAATTCGAATAACTTTAAAAACAATGAATTCGTTATTTTTTAAATTATATCTTCTAATATTTGAATTGAAATATATAAGTGGTCATTTTGTGTCCTTAACTGATAATGTCCAAATTTTTTTTATCGATTTACAAGGGTAAAAATTATGCAAACATGTGCAAGAAAATGAACCAAGATAATCTTTTACTTTTTTGGCGACTACTATTCGGGAGTGCGACGGCTCAAATCTCCGTGCATGAAACAGCCAAATGGTAGAAACAATTTTCTCTAAGAGCGGTTGCCCCTCGTCAGGCAATGGCAAACCTTCGAATGTATTTCTGCCATCAAAATGCTCTTCATAAAAAACCATTTGCCGTTTGGAGTCGGCTGAAAACTGTAGGTCCCACACCACACACTGTACGATTAACTGCTGCAAAACTACAGGAACTGTAGGTTAAACTGCATGCCGCATACCTCTTCTCAATCGCTTCACATTCTACCTTCAAGGCTGACGAAGCAAATGGCAATAAAAGGAAAAAAGGAGAAAATGTTGTGATCCTGCACATTTCAATGAGTCCTGCCTATTTCATATTGATTTTTCAGGAACTATACAGTAATTTCCAGTGTTTTCAAGTTTCCATTCGCAGTTAACAAAGTCAAGAACAATCGCTATGTATGTCTGCTTTGAAACTTATAGGACCTCATAGCTTTCTCTATACACCCCGTTGCATAATTATAAGAGCACTATAATTTTATTTATATTTTTTATTGTGTCCTATAGAAAATATTATTACATGCCCTGCTTGCACATGCGGGTTAAGAGAAACAAGATCACATTACAATCAACAAATACAGCAACATTTGTGTTAGGCAAGGAAAGAGTAGGCAAATACAATTGTTGCAAAATTTAAAAAAACCATAGTACAATTATTCAAAAATGCATACGTTTGAAGGTGGTTTGACATAATTTTGATATAAAAGTGAAGCCAACTCCAAAACTTACCGCTGACCACAAAATAAAAAAACTTAAAAAAATGGGTAACTTTTCTAAATTTTATCAATTTTTTTTAAGGTTAAGAAATTTAACTTAGACGATCCAGATGGATTTAGTAAGTATTGGAGAGATTTGCGTTTAGAGGTAAGATATTTTGGTAGCAGTGGATCTCTCATGATGTGGGGAGTTGTGGGTACACAAGGAAATATCCAAATTCTTTTCTCATCAACACACACGATTTCCAAAGTGTACATAAGCTTATTTTCGGCTAAATTAATGTCATTTTTCAATGTGCATTTTGGCAAAAATTTTCCAGCAAGATGATGCTGAATGCTATTATTCTCATCGCCCTTTGAGTTGGTTTGCTGAGTAATGCACTTCCTTTCTTGAGTGGCCATCAATTTCTCCAGATCTCATCTTCACGGAGAACGTGTGGGGTGCATTCGTTCGAGCAGCTTAAGGAAGAAATAAGCAGAACTCTAAAATGTATGAATTGAAAGATGTGCTTCTTCATTCATAGGAATACCACACATTACTAGGGAAAACAAATGAAAAATATTTTAAAAGAATTCCCAAAGTGCGTTTATAATTTTTCAACAGTTCTATTTGTCTCTCTCTTCTTGCTTAATACATGCAAATGATGTTGTTTTTGTAGCTTGTTATGTGAACGTTTGCAAATAGTGCATGTAAATATATTTGCAAATATTAGTGTCGTAAAAGCATAACATATAAAAGGCAATCCTCGTATAGGTCAATACCCTAAGCTAACAAATATAAAACTCAATCAAAACTGTCCTAATGCCGCTAATACTGCTAATAGAGTGGTTCTATCCCCAATCTCTCCTGCTTAGTATTGACCGCTGCCATCATTTAAATCACTTTAGCGTCACTGCCAATAGGGAGATTCTAGAATTTGTTTTTTTATGCAAAAATTTCAATGCCGTCCACACTTACGGACACTTGTTTTTTTTTGCCAAAAATTAAAAACAAAAAATTAAATGAAATAAAAACACTCATCAATTAGCATTTCAAATCACTCAGCAAAGCTCTCGTAGATGAGTGGCATTAGCCACAATTGACGAAATAAATTTAAATCATGTAGAAGTCAGTGCCAACAAATATAACACTGCATTAAATATGATGAGAAAAAATATCATAAACCAAATCACAACGGAATGCCAACAGTTTACAATTATCGTGTTTATTTACACTAGCTAGACCCATAAGCACACATAAGAAAGTACCCTGTAGGAAAAATTTGAGCTAGTGTTAACAATTTTTAGTTCTATCATGGTATTATTTGGGTTATTGCAAACCAAAATGCGAGTAATGACATTTGTGCTTCAGAGTTTTAAATGTGAAAATTAATACGAGAATTCGTCGTCTATGGAATTTACTACAGACAACAGAGAAATGTTATCCTTGCCCAAATGTTGTCTCTGTCCAATTAGATTTAAATAGGTCAATAACCAAAATTTTTTATATACAGAACAAACAAATTGTAACATTTTTATAAAAATTGTGCTACAACAATTTATTTAATCATATAATAAAGAAGAAGATTTAAAGAGGGTTACCCACTAATATCCTTTATAGAGTTTGTGTGTAAAAGGTAACGAGGACATTTTTTTCTTAAAGTTGCTGTGTACCGATTTTTTAGTGAACGTCGATCGAGTGACTCGGGGCAGGCTCAAAGTTCACGGAACTGTCGAATAGCTCTATGCAAAATCTTGTCATTGATGTGGTTTATCAGTCACCGCAACGCTAACGTAAAACCGTACAGATACGTTTTCTTACCCTCACGGTTCCAACAGACTTTTTCCTATTCCCAAACGCACAATCCTAACTTAAAAGGCACCACCATGGGACCCTAAATGTCGACAAAGAAGCTTTCACGCGTACTCTTACGAATCTTCCGTAATACAGAAAAGCTTCGAGTTATGGAAAAGCCCCAGACAAAATTGCGGCGACGCTCAAGGGATGTATGCATTAAGTGTTTTCTTAGCTGTATGAGATCTAACCATATCGATTACTATGGTTTGACAGCTGACAATTGCAAACTGTGTTGACATTCCTATTCAGAAAGGTTTGGCGAATGCTGACAATATTGATATTGTCGGTCGGAACAACTGCACCGTATGTTCAGTGCACTCCAGTTTGTAGACATACAAAGAGTCCTCGCATCTTGGACAATACTTCACTGTTGGCAACCGTGAATTTGCTGCGGTGAAATACTTTGTTTATCTAGATACCAGCATTAACAGCCAAACGTTGTCAGCTTAGAGATTAAACGACAGGTGTTACTTTGGGTGCTACTTTGGGCTTAGTAGGAAGGAAATTGAGAAGTAGAACCCTCTCTCAAGAAACGAAAACAACGCTGTGCGCCATAAGCCTAATCATGCCCGTCCTTGTATACGGCGCAGTAGCTTGGACGATGACGACAACTGATGAGAGAGCGCACGGAGTTCGAGAGAAAAATTCTCTGAAAAATCTTTGGTCCTCTTCGCGTAGGTGAGAGTGAGTTCCGTATCCGACGGTACTGCGAGCTGTATGAGCTATACCGAGATGTGGACATAGTGAAGAGTATTAAAATGTTGCGCTGGCGTGGTCATGCCTCGAGAACGAATTAAAGTTTTCCAGCATGGCAGTCCTTCGAGTGGGAACCTTCTGGTGGATGCCGACGAAAAAGAAGACCTAATCTATAATATGTTGCGAAGACCAAATGAGGCATAACCTGGTAGCACTCGGTGCCACCAATTGGCGCCAGCAAGCAGCGAACCGAACTAGATGGCGCAATGTTTTAGATTCGGTCAAAACTGATCATCTAAGTAGTGCCATCTAAGTAAGTAAGGAGGTAGTAAGGTTTGGCAAGTTATCGTAAATCATTTAACGCCAGAGCAACGCTTCCTAATTGTGGAAATTTACTTCGAAACAAATTAGTCTGTTTGCGAAGTTCATAGAACGAAGTGTTGATTTTTTTTGTTGATTGGACTTAACTAGACATATTACTCAGATTTATTGGAAAAAGTGGTCTAAAATTGTGCTGTTCGAGTGAAGTATGTATGTAACTCGTAGACGCAGCGGACATATGCCTGGATATCATGATCTTGAAAGAAATTCTATGAAATTATTATCATTTTAAGTTCTTAAGCTCTTATAAAATATACGGCGCCTCGAAGAATTTTAGGGGTTTTGGCGGTATCAATATAAAACTTCAAAAGTTTTGTAAATCCCCTAAATTTCGTATGCTTATGGCGTGTTTTTGTCTGTTATCGTTATTGCTCTCGTGTGTTGAAATTTTCTACGGAATATTATTGTGGATTTTTTTAGCCATCCATCGAGTTTACTAACCTAATATATTTCACCTTTTTGAAAATAATGACCAAAGTAGCATCCACAAGTATGAAATATTGGATTAAAAAGATAAATTTGATTTGCACTCTTGCCGTTTTTTGCCCGTTTCACAGCATAATTATATATACATATAATATAAAAAATTTTTTTTCGAAAACACATTTTTTTAAATCTTATCATAATCGTTGTAGAGACTGATACATTTTACTAGGAATATTCACAACAACCTTCGATATGTAGGGAAACTGTTTGGGTAATGGTACTCTAAAGAAAATAGCTGCTTACGAGTGGCATGAATGCTTCAAAAGAGATCGTGAGTTCATCAAGCATGATAAACTTAGTGTCAGGCCCTCGACATCGAAAATATCAATGAAGTAAATGAAAAGTTGATCAATAATCGTAAGTTCACCATGAGATAACTGGCAGAGAACTGGAATGATTTTTTTTTGTCAGAAGATCAGGCAGTCATAAGGGCTATTAATAGGGCGTTATGAGACGTTTACGTGAAGCAATACGCCAAAAAAGAAAGGATTTGCGGGAAAACAGTTTGTGGGTTTTGCATCACGATAAAGCATACACATACAAACATACACAGTGCCATCTCTATCCATGAATTTCTGACCAAGAGCGAAACGAATGCCATCCAACAGCCATCGAATTCACCTGCGATTTTTTCCTGTTTGTTCGAATCAAAAAACCACTACGGGGAATGCATTTTAACAGGCGAAAGGAAGTAATGGAAAAATCAAAGGCGGCTCTGATGGTTATACCGAAAAATAAATAGAGTCCCAGAAATGTTTCGAGAGCTGAATAAAAGCTAACATAAATGCTTTGCAGTTGGTGGATGGTATTTTGGAGGCGATAATATTACTTTTGTGGAATAAACTTGTATTTTGAAATATCTGAATATATTCCAGGAACTTTTTAATCAGAGTGGGCTGCAGGCGGGGAAATTGGCATTTCCTAGTGAAATTAACCAATAAACCAATTACGATTCTAAATTTACTAGAAGCGCACCTGTGAATTTTCCTACAGGGTAAATATTCATACTTCCATATTAGAGTACACACAAACACACATTTGCTATCCCAATTTCAAAGCATAAGTGCCTTCCCATACCGCACCAGCTTCCACTATGACACAACAAAGTTTCAGTAATCCACAAATGCTCAATCAACAGCAGCAATTGCTTGACAGCTGCTAGGCACATCAAAGGGGGCGTACGCTATAAGAAGTAATGTGAAGCAAGTGGTTTTTGGCATGCAGCCTACTGGTTCGAAAAGGTCGGGTGGGCAATAGTGGCGACAATAAAGCTGTCGGAGCCAAAAATTCCTCTGAAAAGCAGTGCGAGGAGTGAAGAAGAGTGCACTAAATAATCCTAATATGCCCACAATCACATATTGAGCACCGTAACAGCTCGCCTCCCATTGTGGGCATCTGCTTAGCGCGGTCGAACGGTCATGAAACTAAAATCGCATACAAACAAGTATACATACATTCATATAAACGAGAATGTTTTCGAACATGTTGCGGAAAATTATTAGGGAAGGGGAGGAGACTTGTTTGATAATTTCTGGTGGCGTATGATTTGCAAAACTTTTTAAGTGAGATTCCAATTATTAATTTTGTTACTAGAAGGACCAAGATGGTACGTACTTATCTTAAGTGAATACAAATATTCAATTATCATTTCCAACATTCAATAACGACATTCAACGACATTCAATATTTATTTTTCTCAATTTATAAAAAACTATTTATCACAAAAAATAAAAATAAAAATATTTCCCAGTTTTTAGGAAACCTACCAGACCATTTATCAGAGCATACGTTTTATTATCGAAACATTTCTTCAGGCTTATCTATCTATCTATCGTATCTTCGCGTTATGACGATTTCTTGGTCGTTAGCAGCATCGCCCGCGTGCTATCCCAGGATCCAATTAGCGCGTGGAGGACAATTTTGCTACACTTTCTCGTGGAACCTCCGATATGGTGCCTTATAATAATTCACAGTCATCTTCATAGCCTTCAATATGACGCAGATTCTACTTTTGTTATTCAGATAACACGTAAAGATCTCCATTAGATTTTGCTTTAAGAACCAGCCTGACCTCTCGCAGAGATGGTAAAGAACTCCTTTTTAACTTTCCTAAGAACTCTTCTGTTTTTCGACTTGACGCCGTTGGCTCATAATCTGCATCAAAATTTTACAGTTGCTACTCGGTTTAGCCAAATATGTTATACGACCAGTTTCTCATGATTTCTATAAAATTTAATAACAGCTAAAAATCCATAATATTTGTAGCAAAAACTTTAAGGTCCACGTAAAGAATAGTAATAAAAAAGTTAACCTTTATCAAAAAAATAAAAATAAAATAAAATTAAAAAACCGTACGACCATTAATTCGACCGCAGTAGCCGAATGGGTTTGTGTGCAATTACTATTCGGTAGAGACTATTTCCGGCACTCACCGGGCCACATGAAACTTTAAATAACACTGTGAAACAGCATTTATTGGAGTGCGATAATTCCAAAGCAGGATGAAAGGCCTAGACCCATATAGCATTTTTACTAAAATTTCTTTGCTATGGCCACTTTAAATTTGCAATATTTTGCCTAAGTGTTTTTAGAATAAATGAAAAAAAAGTTAAAATACATATCAGAGAGCTATATGTTGTTCGGTTGGGCATTTTGCGCTACTACTAAATTGTACTATCACTAATTTTTTGGTGGTAGTTAAAATTAGGGTTTCATTATCCCTAAATTTTCAATTCCCTAAATCCGCTTGTTTCATTAATTATTTAGTGCACTATACCCAACTCTGAAGAGGAATAATTTTGTAGAACATATCAGCTCATTAGCTCTCTCACGAAATTGTCGTTTTGGCACCTTTTTAGAAACTCTGAATAAAATGGCACTTTGAAGGTCGCTAGATGGTTAAAATTTTATAGAAAATTATTTGCTATAAAATTTCAGTAGGGGTTCCCTCAGGCAACTACAGTGTACAAACAGATAAGCAATGGAGCGCGTAAAGGTCAAAATAAAATTTGCCATATCTCAAAATCATTTTGCTGTTATACCCCCTTGATCAAGAAGTTCCCGGAATATATTCAGAAAATTCTTGTATTTAGAATTTTATTCTCCAAAAGTGATATTATCGTCTTCAAAGTACTCCCCATAAGCGTTTGATCCAACTCTGGATATATTTCTCTCTCTATTTGCGCGACAGTCGTCATGGTGCAAAATCCGCGAGTTACGGAAGATGGCCGGCCCACCATGTGCTAACTTTCTGACCTTCTGCCAAAAATTCGTGGTGTAAAATGTCGTTGTAATCTATAAAAACCGTGAGCAGCAGAACTGCTCTCGGCCAAAATCGCGTAAGCGGTTATCTCGCCAATTAAGAAGAAGAAGAAACTACATTTGAGACACGTGGAAACTTATAATCAAAAATGATTCCGCATCTGTTTTAACGCATCCATTGTGGGCTAATGGCTCCAGTAATATTTTAGCATCAGGCGAATGAGATGCGGAAAACTTTTAGTTCATACTTCAAAATTTGTTTACAAATATACTTAGATAAGAATTAGATTTCATATACACAATGTCCGCTCGATTGCAAGATTAGAAAACAATCCGCACTGATTTGTATCTTTAGAGATTTAGATTAAGATTCATTCTGAGGCTTCATGTTCTTTTGTGGCCTCTACTCCTCACAGTACCTCATCCAGACCCAGTTCCCTTATTAAACTCGGGATGGAGCTAGGTTCGATTGAGCATATGCGCCTTTTTTCTGGCTGCAGTTGATATCTCAACCTTTTCCACGCTATGGCGCTGCATTTGTATCTTTGAAAGTTATGAATATTTGAATTTAGTGACCGCCCTTATGAATTTTCTGACACTTTGAGATATTTAATACCTAAGCTTTCATTAAATATACTTCTTGTTTCATATTTAAGTCAGAAATCAGGCATGAACGGAGGGCTGACAGCCGAGCCAATTATCGCTATTAGAGAATAACTTCTTCTAGCATTTGGTTTTCAGATCTTCGCATTGGGAATCGAAAATAGAGAAATAGGTCTTAAAGGCATAGATTTAATATTGAAATAATTCACTTTTATTCTAAGCAATCAAAATATGTTGTTACATAGCTTTTTCAGTCTTCTTCGAGATGAGATCACTCCTCATATCGTCCGTGTGATTGCTTGTACTCTATTGTAATTTAAAATAGCATCATGAATTTTTGTCGCCCTTAGTGGTTTAAGACCTACAGCAACTCCTCTTCGTCTTTAATTGGAACGCCCATATAGGCGGGCTCACAACCAGACCATCTCAATTTGACGCGTTTGACAGTCGTGAAATTTAAAAATTAATATCACCGAGTTTTGGCAAGCGTTCAAATGTAGGTATACGAGTGCGAGCTAGCCAGCCAGCCAAATTGACGGCTGAAAGCAACACATAAGCAACAACAACAATAACCACAAAAAGAAGGTATTTGTTGGCACTACTTGGCTTGGTCGATGATGATTGTGTGAATTTTGTAGTTACTGCTGACACTTCTGTTGAGTTGTGCTGCTGGTGCAAGTGTTGTTGTTGTTGTTGGTTATTTATTATGATTGCCGCTGTTGACATCCAAGCATATGGTATTTGTGTGCGCAAGTGTGTATTTTGCTGTTGTGGTCAGCACACAGTTTGTCGCACGAGAGTTTATCAAATAGAAAATTGTTTTTTTTTTTAATAAATGTTCATGATATTTATAATAAATACAAAAAATAGAATGTATATTTTTTAATTTTCTATTGAATGCAATATTTGAAGGATATTTTCAAATAATATTTTCGCTTTTTCCGAATTTAATATTGCAGATAGCCCTCAGGGCACCCCCACCAAACTGGCACATCAATTTTGGTTCTCATATCCGCCACCGGGCGCTGGCGGAGGCTCTTCCAGTGAGTTAAACAATCTATTTAATATTTATGATCGTTTATATATTTTGTTGTTATTTTTGTCCTATTTCATGAAAAACAAAAAAAGTTTATTGAAAAAATTGCATAAAAAATGTTCAAAAATTCATAAATAATTTCTGTTCGCGAAATTTCGTGCCTACTACAATATATTTTTTGTTGTAACGTATTGAGTTTGCTGTAATCACTAAATGTTTATTTTTGTCCAAATCATATTCGTATTTGTATTTATATATGTATTTACATAATTTCTACTCACATACTCGTGTATTGGTGTTGTATTGTATTTGTATTTTGTATTTGTGATTTTGGACATGTGAAAATTGTCGTGCAAGTGCAATGGATTGGAAAAAAGCAGAAATTACTAATAAAAATCATTAATTAACAATTAAAAATATTTAATAAAAAATTGTATTTAAACATATTTTATGATAATCATATTTTTTAGTTTTGTCTAATATATAACTGTATTATTTTTGCGATTTTTATAAATTACGTTATATTATATTCAATAAAAATTGTCCAGCTTGCTATTGTATCATTCTAACGTACCATTGTACCATTCATCGCATTCATACACTTTTATCGCCAAAACCTCTAACTCAAAGTCGGGGAAATTTTTCGTGTGAAGCTAATTCGTAAGTGACAGTAGTGAGATTGCTGCCCAGAGCCCTTTAATGAGCTACATGCAACAGCTAAATTTCCCATGCACTTTATATTACTTTCTCTCAAATTAGCTATTGGGACCATATGAGAATTTTAGGCCCGAACCGTAGTCGATGTGCGGACAAGTTGATTTTCTGAGTGCTCAAGCAGGCCAGGTAAAATGGTTTCAACTGCGGTCTTTAGCTGCTGCTTAAGAAAGACAGGACCAGAAGGACTAGAAGGTATACTAGTTTATAAAAAAAAAAAACAAAAAAAAAAAAAACTCTAGAGCCAGACAATCTAGTTCCTATGAAAAGCCTGTCGCTGTGTCCAAAAATTTCCAGTGCTATTAATAAATGGACATCGTTTATTTGGAATTAAAATTTTCCAAGGATATTTGATCGCAAGACAAACTGTGAGTTGAATAACTGCACTATTGATGCACATTGAAAAATTGTTTAAAGGCTTTCTAAGTATGTAGTTTTATATTTCCAATTTCTTACCATCTTAACTAGAGAAACTTACTGATGATTCCACAAAAATCGATTCTGTGCTGGCCACTTGCTAAATTTTACTTATTTAATTTTTGTTTTTACTTTATTCTAATATTCTAATAAATTTTAAATCTATTCAAGGGTTTTCGCGTATACATATCTTCAACTTTTTCTGGATATATTAAGTATAAGAAATAGCAAAAAATGAAAAAATCGTTTTCTTATAAAGGGTCCTTCAAAAGAACGCCTAGATGTCATTAGTGAATAATTCCTTTTTTATATATTTTTAATTATACCATCTTTGATATTTGTCAAGTAGACAGATGCATCATTTTACACAACAGAACAACGCGTTAAAATTATTGAAACTTCTTATGAAAAACATTCGCAAAATTCGTGATTTTTTTGGTGAAAATAATCGTCCTAATGAGTGGAAAATTTAAAAAATGGTGAACAAATTTCAACAAGCTGGTTTTGTCGAACATAAAAAAACTGGTAGACCAAAAACTGAAGGTTCTGTTGAGAATATTGTTGATGTAGCGCCAAGTGTTGCTGAACACTCAACAACATCGATGTCTCGACGTTCACATCAATTAGGCATTCATGAGCCGACTGTTGGGCGGATGTCACCTGTAGACGTGCTCGGGGTGGACATTCAAATGATTCATATACAATTGTTAAGAGCCGTATTTGGAATAAAGATAGAGAAGCCTGAAATATTTTAAATTTTTACATGTTTTATTTTAAAACAACATCTGGGCCCGTCTTTTGAAAGATCCTTTATATTTCTTACAACATAAATCAATAATGTTCGTATTTTTATCTATTCAGTTTTTATTAAAAAAATATACGTTCGCAAGGTATAATAATGCTTAAAAAAATAAATAGGTATATATAAATAATTTTTTACAAAAACTAAAAAGGTAAAAAAGAAAAAAGGAAAAGGTTTAATAAAAAAGTTTTTAATAAATATAAAGTTTCGTGCACACCATATTTTGATTGCTGAATTGGAAAGTTTTTCTTTAACCAAAAATCGTTATTTGCCGATATTTCAAAAATTACATTGCAGAAAATAAATTATTTGGATTTTTGGACTCAAGATTTTGCATTCCACTCGATATGGTTCTGTGGTAAAAAAATTATTAATTAATTGCAAATCTGTGGTTCCTTCAGTGCAGCTAAAGATCTTTATGTTCTGTGCAGCGGATGAGAAGAGGCTGATTATTCAAAGAAGTGAAGATATATACGTAACAATCAGCAGCAATTTTGAAAACAAAAAATTTGACAATGCCTGCAAAATCGACAGCAACCGATCACCTAAAGTGATATTTGTATATCGTACGTGTCTCCCGCGAAAGAAAGATGCTGCTCGCCCAACTTTGGAAATCGATTTTATCGCTTTAGTGTGCCATGCCTCACAAAGTCCTTGTCTGAATAATTTCATAAATAAAATTAATGGAATTAAAAAAGTCCGTTTAATTTTGATGCGAAGGCTAATTGATGATGAAAAATAGGCCACTTATAGTACGAGAACAAGATCGCGGTTAGCCATCTCAAGTGATCGCCAAGCCCGGATTAGAGACCACCGAAAATAGGGCATACGGTTGTGTGCTTGGTAGGATTTTAAGGGAATCATTCTCCGTGATATGCCTCCGTCGGTCCAAACACTAAATATTTCAGACAACAACTGACCATATTTCAAAAAGGCGATCAAACGGTATCAGCCAGAATTCGCGGATAAGAAGGGTATTGAGTGATTCCCTGTTAAGTGATACAAGTATTTTCTGAATATTCGATTATTTGTCGGCTCGAGTATAATAAGAAGTAAATTTGCAAAAAATTGTATAACTTTGCAATTCATTCAAAATTGAAAATTTGGTATAGAGTTTTTTAAAGTAAAATATAATCGGCTCCTTTTAACATTTTCATAAATATGTTACAATTTTTACGATAAAAAAAAAAATTATATTAAATAAATTAAAAATTTTATTTTTTTGTTAAAACTTTTTGAGGAGTAATAAATTTCTTTTTAAAGGTGTTTGTTTTTTTGTTAAAACTGTTTGAGCAGTAATAATTTTTCTTTTTAAAGGTTTTTTTTTGTTAAAACTTTTTGAGGAATAATAATAAAAGATGGACTTTTCTCGAAAATTACAAATTTTTTTATTCAGATTTTTTCTCAAATATGACGATAAAAATGTTTCTTAAAAAATTTTATTTTATTATTTTATTATTATGTACTCCTTAGAATATTAAGAGAACACAAAATTCATAAAAAATGTAAAAGGAACCAAAAAAAACATTAGGTAAAAAAATTTTTAACTTTGAATGAATCTCGATTTTATCAAAATTTGTTCCAAACATTTTTTTCAGTTCGCTTTTTATTATGCTCGCACCAACAAATTATCCAATTTTCGGGAGAGCTTACGACAATATCGAAAGTATTTGGATCGCCTGGAATGGAATCGTTCCTTTGTTTTATATGACGACACTACCAGCATCAGCTATATAGTAGAGCACTTTGACAAACATTTAAACATTTTTCTCAACGTTACAAAATTGATATCAAGTTTGTCTTGTGGAAAGAAGCAGGCCAAGTTTTTTTTATTAAAAGAGACTAGGATTGCTTTAATTGTGGAATTACGAAACTATGCGCGAAACTGACAAAAATTATTGAACAAAACGACTCATATTTGATCACTATTGAGATGAAGAGGTGAGAACTCTCAGCACTTGTTACATGACCAATAACCTTTAAAAAAAAAATTATACCAGTGTTTGGACCTAACCTATGTTATTAAAACGAGAATTTTGGTATAGAATTTCCACAAAATTAGTTCAAAACTGACAGAATATCTGGACTTAATAGAAATATTTACTTGGTTAACTGGTGCAACAAATATTTCTATCGACCAGAAAAAAATACCTTCAGTGTTTGTCTAAACGTGGTAATGTATAAAGCCTGTAATAACTTTAAAACCTTGCACATTCTGGCCAAGTGAAAGATAAAAATTCTTCTTCTTCTAAATATCATGGGTATTCAAGAGTTAAAGTTGGCAAGACTATTTTCTCAGAACAGCTAAGAATAAATAAGCCCTTCCACCTACTCGAACATTGTAGTACATGGGCTGAAATGAAGGAAGCTGTTAGTTTTTAGTTAGTTAGTTAGTCCTTTCATTTTCAGACCCGCAGACACAATCATAGACTTCATAAATAGGCGAGGCATCTTTAAGGCAAGATCGTACAGTGCAAGCACATTCGACTACGCAGGTCTCTTTTCTTGAAGTCGATTGCATATGTAAATAACAATAAATTCATTTTAGAGAGGTTTCTTGGGACTCACAAGATTCTGCAATTCATGTCTTTTGCCGAAATTAAAGAAATTTAGGTATTTTTTAGAAATAATTTTGCAAGCCTCTTTGAAACCAGCAAAGTTTATAACACAGTGCAACAGCCATTGAGTGGGCGCAACAATTCCAAATCAGAATGAAAGTAATAAATAAATGAATACTCAAATCCTCAAAGCTTTTTGAATACTCTGGTCAGGTCAGGTTTTTTTTATAGCTTAAATAATTTTTAAATTATGCACCTGAACGCCTTTCGAAAAAGTGGAAAAAATTGTTCAAATACTTATCTGAATATATACCTCGATTATCTAAAATATGTACCCAGTTCGGCCCATTTGTAAGGCGCTAAAAAATGCAATTACGACTTTTACGTATTTCTTATGCACATTTCGACTGAGAAGACCCCTTGTGAAATTTTGCGTGAAATTATTTTTAAAACATAGGGTTCATAGGGCAGCCTAAAAAATGCATTTTTCTGGACTTTTTCAGCAAATAGGTCAAAACGATCTTATTTCGAGAAAGCTAATGCTGTGAAATATTAAAAAAAATACTTTTCGTATTGCTGGTACAGTCTGCCTTCCCTTACGGTTGCAAGATGAAATCGGCAGTCAAAGCAGAGGTTTTCCTAAATCAGCAAATTTATCAATTTCCTTAAAACTACGGAATACTGCTAGTGTTTTGCAGGCACAAGTCTTTGCGATTTTGCTGGAGTGCAGAATGCTTAGGGACCGTGGGAGCAAGGGAGATATGACAAGCTGACGATAATAAAGCTGCGATTAAGGCACTGTCGATGCCATGGTGCAGACGCAAAGTAGTAAACTCCTGTAAAGAGGAGATCAAATCTTTTAAGTGCGCAGATAACATTTCTCTGAACTGGGTTCCAGGGCTTAAGAACATAGAGGGAATGATTGAATTGGTCTCAGAGGTAATCGGCATTCATCTGACTGTTGTTAAAGAGGAATTGTAAAACCTATAATATTTCTCAAAAAAGCGCAGAGTTCCGTTTCTTCGAGAGCTTTTTCGAAAATTCTTTGACCCCAGTACAATTGGGGCAGGACGCAGAAAGTTTGAAAGATTCCACGCTATTCAATTTTCCAACTCGTAGCTGTTTTTACGGGTCATTGGATCAAAGAAAAGCTAGGGTTACCATACAGAAGCTGTGGGGACCTTTCAGAGAAGAGGACTCTTTAGCACTTTCTCTGTAAATGTCCGAGCTTAGCTGCTAGTCGATTAAGGTCAATGGGTGCTTCTTTCTACGACTCCTACTTAAATTCTATTAACCTGCCCTATTACATTAATAGCTCCGGTTGGTTGTTGATATCTTCCTGTTGGAGGTTTCATAATGGTACCAAAACGGCACTTTAATGCTATTTGGGCAGTGCCACACTGGTACTTCAACCATTTCGTCTACTTAGCTCCCTACTCCTCGTGAAATTTTACTCTCTAAACTAGACATTTTGCTCAGAGAAGTACTTTAACCAGGCTTTCTACTTTTTTGAAAAGCATCTAGGTACATAATTTAAAAATTAATTGAGCTATAAACGAGAATATTACCTGGAAATGCGAAAAGCTTTGAAGATTTTACTGTATGGCTTTAGAACTTTCATCCAAACTTGATTTCATTCCACCTCAAGACAATAACTCCATATTGTTGCGCAGTTTAAATCAACAATGTTACCAGTCACACACACACACACATAAATTGCATCTATTCACACTGCTTAACATTATATAGTATATGTATGTATTGTACTTAAATCTTCACATTAGTTGATTGTACGTATGTATACATTTGAATTTAAATGTTGATCATCTTTAATTTTGCTTATCGAAAAAGAAATATTGTTTGCTTGTTTACGCAACATTTATATTAAAATTGAATATTTAAAATCCAAACATTTTTAACGTATTTTGTATTTAAATATGTGTTCTTTCAATTTAGGGTTCTTCCACTTTTAGTCCACTTAAGTCACAACCACCAAGTAAAAAATTGTATAAAAAACACGTGTAGAAAGTGTACAAGTGTATGTACAATAACAAAACAAAATCGTACAACTTAAACGTTAAAGTAAAAACGTAATCAATCGTTCACGTAATCGTAATCGTACCCATAGAACAAACAATTTTTAAACACTAACTTAGAGGTAAGGCTTGAAAACTGTAACCATACAAAAAATAAAAAAATAAAAATAAAAATCTAGTTTGTTGTTTGAGTTCAGCATTTTTGGTCTACTACTTAGTTTGCTGTGTTTTGATTAGCGAACATTTCAATTTCCTTCTAGTTTTATTTGCCACATTTTTGCAAAGCAAGATACATACACACATACATACAAATGTATTTTGTGCGAAACTTTAGTGCGTTCATTATATAGTTTTTTTTCTTGTTTTGTAATAATTTTGTTAAAAATTTGCTAATGGTTGCTAATATCTATATTTTTTCTTGTTTTATGTATAATATTTTTATTGGTAGTGCAGTTATTAAAAATTTTACAAATGTATAAAAAATTACATAAAGTATACACAAATGTATGAAAAGCGTACTTTGACATTTATAAATGAACCCACACACATCACTCATTGTATTTATTTATAATGCCAAACAAACTTTCGTATTTGCGGTATACGCCAGGGTGACAGCTATTTCGGCACAAATCTCGCCATCTGTGGAGTTTTTTACTAAGAGAAATCGATTTTTGAATTTTTGTGCGATCTCCACGAGTTCTTTTCGTTTACCAAAAAAAAATTATTAAAAAGCAAAAAACAAAAAAAAATTAATAAAAAGAAAAAAAAAATAAAAAAAAGAAACAAAAAAATGTTTGCCATTGAAGCTGTGCGAAATATTACTTTATATATATATACACCCTTTTTGGGTGTTTGGCCGAGCTCCTCCTCCTATTTGTGGTGTGCGTCTTGATGTTGTTCGACAAATGGAGGGACCTACAGTTTCAAACCGACTCCGAACGGCAGATACTTTTATGAGGAGCTTTTTCATGGCAGAAATACACTCGGAGGTTTGCCATTGCCTGCCGAGGGGCAAAAATGTTTTTTTTAATTTTGGTGTTTCACCGAGATTCGAACCAATGTTCTCTCTGTGAGTTCCGAATTCCTTAGTTATTGCGTCTAAATTGCAGTTTCTCAGAACCTTCAAAACTCCTTCAGTTTAAGATTTAGACCATTGCAGAAATAAAGCCTACAGTTTTTTTGTTTTCCTTTTTATGTGGAGGAGATGAGACATACAGGTATATCTGATAAATGTACTTAGCTTAATACTGGATACTCACCACTCACACCAGGTAGGTTTAAAACTGGCAGCTAAAAGGTCAACGGTCTCTTGAGCGCTGTTAGGCATCGGCGGCCACTACAAAAAAGAAGCATTGAAAAAAAAAAAAACCCATAAAAGATAATTTTGTGCACACGCTAAAAAATCGAAATATTAACTAAAATAATTATAATAAAATTATAATAAAAGAAATTATATTGAATGATAAGTATATTTAGATATACAAAAGCATGCATACAATTATTAATTTTATGTTTACTAAATTAATAAAATACGATAATATAAAATAAATCAAAAATATATAATTACTAAAGTTTACAGCATTAATTATTATAAAATCAAAAAACGCACCCTAACGAAACATCTACACATTTTGAGTTTTGACCTATTTCTAGCGTTTAAGTTGGAATTTGAGCTTTGTGATATTAGGACACTTATAGTAGAATTCTAAGACAAATATATTTGTGGTGCATTTGAAACCATTAAATCCCTTTGTATTGCGCTTTGTATTGCTATTGTATTTGCGCTTTCCCACATAAGAGACAAAAAATATCCATTTATTGAAGAGTTAGGTGGTGAACATATTCCACAAAAATATTTCTGGCTGTGTTTTACATAGAACTGCTGATCATATCTTATATCCAAAACGCAGCGTTCCCATAGTTTCTTACACCGATGTGCAACAAGAACGCGAAAATCTAGCCTCCACTAAAATAAAATCGCCGATACAAACAGAACGGTTTTTTTTGCTTGAAGGCCCACTATAGGATTTATTTCACATTAGACGATTTTTTATGTTTTTAGAATGGAAAAAAAAATTTAGTCCAAATTTCATTTCGTTTTGATGAGTTGTACTATTCTAATTCGGTTATACAGCGCCATGTTGCACAAAAAAACCAAAACCAGCGACATATAAAAAAGGGCCAAAATTCAAAATAATCAGCAAAGCAGAACGTTGATCGCTTTGGAATTAACATACATTAATTTAGCACCTTTTTCCAATAAAATCCTCGCTTTGGCTCCAGTGAAGATTATCTTCAAATTCACTTGACACTCAATGTGTTAAACGCGTTCTTTTTAAAGAAAATTTTTCAAACCTACTCGAAGCTTAGCTCGAATAAATCTTCATCAATTGACTTAAAATTTTAACTTTAGAGTGGACGCACATTCACCGTCGGTCAGTTTTTGTCCATTCAAGAGGGATTCCGATACATAAGATTTGGTATAGAAAACAAGTCATTAGGAGAGGTTACACTGTACTTGTATATTCAAAATTACATTCTCAATTCTCTCGATTTTGCGACTTATTGCATTTTTTTCATACAAAATTTTCGAATGATTTTTATTTGAATTTAGAGCTCTTCGATAAAAAAAAAAATTTCTCTACTTCTATCGCTATTCACATTCTTACAGATACAGCTGATGATTCATTTAAAAAAATCATTTATAGTATACAGTTTTTAAAATATATAATAAGTTACCATTTTCAAAAATTTCATGGTCCCAGTGGCAAACAGTCCAAAATGTCATTATGTTTCTGGTTTAGTTCTATTTTATATTGGTGCTATATAGCTGATTGCGCAGACCTGATTACGCAGACCTGCATGTTTTTTCTTTATGTATGATGTTGGTTTCCAATGTATTTTAGTGTACCTAACACATTTTTTGTTTATTTATTGTTTGGATACAGCTTTAATTTGACTACTATATAAAACTTTAATTTGAGTATGGAATAATGTTTCTAGCACGCCGTGGTATCCGATTCGTCATGGTTTTGAGAAAAGTGGATATGAAAAGCCATAAAAACGGTGAGTTTGGGTGTTCTTACCTCTGCTTTTCTAGTGTTCTGCGTACAAAAATACTTTGGAAACCAGTCTTACATCACACCAAGAAAGAGTGAATTTCATAAGCCTGAATTTGTGAATTCGAATTTGGCCACCAAGGCGAACTTGGCAACAGGGTTACGTTATTTTATACGCAGAAGGTTTCTCAGGCGGATCATTGATTTACAAGATAAAAATGTATGGTTTGCACACGCTGATCACGTCTAAGACCTTTACCGTATACTAACGAACAATTCACAAGAAATTTAACACATGATAAAAAATTTTGAATCTAAAATAAATAGCTATCACTTCCAACTAAGTATATGGTATTTACTTATGTGAGCTGTGTTATTTTAGCAATAATATAAAATTGTTGAATCATCACATCCGTGCAACGATCAACAACCATTCGAAATAACGTAAGACGTCAATCGTATAAGCTGTGTCGCAGTCAAACCCACGAATGCAACGGATCTTAACTTATTTTCAATTCACAAGAGTTTACAAATTTTTCAATGCTTTGGATCGGGTTTTGAGATTACAATGACGTGAAACTGTCAAAACTGTTGTCAAATTTAATAAACACAACTAATATATAACCATGGATTCGCCCTTGTTTTTGTGTTTGAAAAAATAGTGCGGAGGCATCTAGAGGCACAGCGTAAATATGTACATGGTTAGTTATTTTAGCTCATTTACAAACTTTCCCTTGCGGATTCCTGAAGCGGCCAAACAATAAGAGACCAAATGAGATATTCCTTACTGAATTTTTCTCTAAATCGAAAATATATGTACACATGTGCATTCTTGTAAAAGTGTTTAAAATATTTTTTAACTTGAATGTAAAGTATTTTTATCATACTTAAGGCGAAATAAAAAGATAATACTCATACAAATTAATTTTTTATTTATTTTTATCACATACACTCTATCAGAAAAGTACCTGTAATTGTACAATAAAACGCAAAATAATTGTTTAATCATCAACATTTATTTTGTCGCCTTCAAAATAGGCTCCATTCGAAGCAATACACATATACCAACGATTCGTCCAGTCATCAAAGCACCTTTTAAACGCTTTTGAAGAGATCTTCTTCAGCTCCTTCAGCGAATTCTCCTTAATGGTCTCTATCGACTCAAAGCGGCGTCCGCGGTGTGGCAGTTTAAGTTTTTAGTGGAAAGAAAAGAGTCACAGGGGCCTAAACCCGGTGAATACGGTGGTTGTTCGATGATATTTGTCGAGTTTTTGGTCAAAAAAGTGTTCACAATATGATCCTTGTGAGACGGTGCGTTATCATGGTGCAAGATCCATGAGCTTTCTTTCCACAAATTGGGCCTCAAACGTCGCATAACTTCCAAATAAAATCCTTTATTTGTCGTTTGGTTTTCCAGCACCATTTTCTTGACTTTGTCGACCTTTCAGCCGTTGAAGACAAGTCTTCCCCGACTTCTTGACCCTCTGCAAATGCCTTATTTTTGATAAAGCTCACTCGCCATAGGCTTTCTGCAACATTTTCAACGATTCGGCAAACGAAGTCCCGTTCAAAACACAAAATCACAAAATTTAAGACAAATTCTTTGTTCGATATTTTTTCCCATAGTTAAAATCGCCCAAATGCCCAAAACAAGATAATTTACAGATCACGCTCAAACTCTGCGACACTATAAAGGACAGTTGTACCAATATTCCAGCAAAAAAAATTTTGACATATGTGTAACGCGCGCTTTTTAAATGAACAATTCCCGATATTTTTTTTAAAGAATATACTTTATTAAAAAAATAAAATAAAATTCAAAACAACTTATGAAATCAAAAATCCTTCACTAAATACTTAAAACTAAAATTCAAATTTGCAGGTACTTATTTCCCTGAGTAGTTCAGGGCTTCCAATTGCACTCTTTGCTAGCCATATACTTCTCCATGACATCTTTTTGGATGGGTTTGAGTTTATTAAAACTCGTCCTATAATAAATTTATTACAAAAACCATATGTAATTATATATTTTTACAATTTACTTACATTTTTGGTTAAATTCGATCGTTTACGGGTGGCTGTCGGTGTTCGAATGACAGTTCGATCAAACGAGTACGTTCAACACTCGTTCACATATATGATAATAATAATAAAGCAAACACATTATAGAAGTTCTCCCTTCTCCCTTGAAGACAATGCTTCAGAAAGTGAGGATTGATGCATTCAATTCACTTACGTGATGTTATCGCGGAATGGGAAAAGTGCTTCGAAAAATCGTTTAAAAGTATACACAACTTTCATCTTTATTAAAAATATTTATATTTTATATTTACATATTTAAATGTTATAGTTATTTTTACATATTTTTCTCAATTAAGTAACAACGGTTGATCATATAATTGGCAATTTTACTCAATGTTATCCTCGCGGCGAGTTAACGAATCATAGCCTTTATGTGCGAAATATAAAACTAAGAGGAAGTTCGTTAAAACATTTTTTCATTTATAGAAATTTTACTTATTGCGATTTTGGAAATTTTTCCATTAATCAAAATTTATTTTGGGACTTTAATCTGCGTACAAAAAAGTTCAAATTTGAAACAAAAAATTTTAAATATTAATACGATGTGAAGAAGCTTCTTTATGGGAAACAATTTTTCCATAACACTGGGTGTTTTTAATGTACGTGAAGAAGTATGGTCCAGCAATGATTGTAATTTGATCTGAACTGTTTTTTCGCTATCGGTGATACTCTCCTTGGGAGGATAACAAGAATATTTTGCTGAATATAAAGATTTATACAATGGAAATAAGTCAACTTCCTTTGCCTCTGTATATTTTCTTAACGTCTCATATTGCCATTTTAATAGCTTTAAATCCTCTATGAGCGCTAAGCTTTCATTCTCATTAAAAACCATATTTTTTCATGTTGATCCTCTTATTTAAACAAATTCTGAATATCACGATATAATTTTTTCACCCAGAATCTTTCAAAGTTTTAAAAAAAGCTTCTTTAAATTCATCTGCATAATAATTTTCAATAATATTATTTACTTTTCAATTGTTTGTACTTCGGGAGCATTCTGCAAAACTTGCATATCTTGGTCTCCCACGTTTACCAAAATTGCTTAAAACAAAATCCTCTGTCAGCCATTTTTAATATTTTTTTTCGAAAATTATTAATGCTTTATTTAGCTTTGCTTTAAAAATCTGTATGAAGGTATTCTCTAACTGTTTATTTAGTAATGTTTCACCATCAGCATCTATAGAAGGGTAATTTTTTTATTAAGGCTAAGATGAACTTCCATTTCTATCATGATGTTCTAATTCAAATAATTTGACGCATGAATAGGGCTTACTAATTATAACACATTCATGATTATTCCCAAAACTTAAATAAAGAAAAAGTTAACAAATAATTCAAAAGTTTTTACGTTTCAGCCACAAGCAAAATAAATTTTAACTCACAATGTTTTGCAATTCTGGGCAGATGATTATATCAAGGTTCACGCAATAATTGCAAGTAGAATCATTAATAAAAGTTAGAAATCAGACTAAACGAAATGTCATGTCAACAAATTGTCACAAACAAAATCAAAACAGCTTAGGCCAGATGAGTAAATCAAAGCCAACATGATTACTTTGAAGGTTTTCCGGTGAATATTCTGTGTTTGACTTTGAACTGACCTTCAATTTCACCCCGAAAGCACAATAACGAATACATAAATTTTTTGATATTTTTGTGGAGAATATTCTAGGTTTGTCCTTGAAAAATATTAATGTTTAAGTTTTTAGGTAGTTGGGAGAGGATTCCGCGTCTTAACAGGGGCTGGAAATTTGTGTACTTGCCAGGATATACTACCGGCGATTAGAACTACAATAAAAAATGCCAAACCGAATGTCAATACTTACATTTTTTTATTTTTAAAGTTTTTCCGAATTTTTTCACAAAGAGGATTCACATAATAAAAAAGAAGGAAATTCGAGTCTAGAAAGTCTCTTCCAAAATTATTTGGCGAGGATTTTAAAATAAGAAGTATTAAAATCGGTCAATACTTGGATCCTGTAGCCATTTTTGAACAAAATTTGTAAAAAAAGTCCCCACTGTGCGACACCCGTAACAAGCGGAAGCACATTTGAATATTTTAATTTTTAATTTTTTATTAATGTACATTATATTATATTCTTATAAAATTATAACTCATAGTCTAATAAAAACTATACAAATCAAAGTTTCAAACTTATAAAAAAATGGCAGAAACCTTTCATCTCCATTCCTTGGGCTTTAATTCGAATTTTTCGGAAAAATTTTTGGTACTCGGAACAGTTTTTGGCACTTTTGAAGCTTATTAAATTTTAGTATAATAATAAAGTGCAAGTTTCACGTAGCTAAAAAGCTTCTTTGATATTTTATAATTTTTTTCATTGACACTGTTTTGCATTTTGTTCATATAACAAATGCACGACAGGGGAAAATATGATAAAAAATCAAATGTCTGGAAATGCTAATTAAAAACATGGAAGTTTATGGATATTTTCAAATTTTTATACAAGATTTTAAAATTGGATTTAAATCGTTTTTACTAAACAAGGAGCTATACTTTTATACAAAAATAATTAACTTTAAAAAAAAAATAGTCACAACTGTCCAAAATATATTTGTGTGCTATCGTTTTTTTTGCGCGGTTTATAATCGGTAATGCTGAACAAGAGCATTTCCATATAAAGGAAATGTAAAATTCTTCTACTATGAAGAATAAAACTGCTGCTTAGCTCACATACCAAGATTTTAAATATTCAACTATCAATAGAGTTCAAATTGGGTCAATTGCAGTTTACTCTCTGAGTAGGCAATATGTAATGAACGCAAACTAAAAGTGTGCCACATACATACTTATATATATATTACTTATACATATGTAAAGTAGGTTTTTGGTTTTTATTGAAATTGCCTCATTCGTCTGCTGACTTGAAGAAATATATGCTATGAATAAATTTATGCAGCAATAAAATTTTAAGTGGAATTATTTCGATCTAATGGTTTCACTTAGTACTTTTGCATAATTTTGCATACGTTTGCATAATTCAATAAGATTAATTGAGTGTAAATGGAATTTCTCCAAACAGGGTGGCGCAATATGCTTGAGTGGTCATGGTATGTGATTGCAAGGTCATATTTTCAATAATCCATTAAATTATTCATTGATGGAATAGCTTGTTTTTGCTGAAAACTCTCCACATACTATAAATTTAAGCTTTTTTCTTCTTTGCTGACTTCTAATTTTTTTATTTTATTATATTATAATACCTTATATTAAAATTGATTATTTAGCACTGTAGTATCCTTTAAGAATTACAATATTTACTGCGATAGACAAGCATTCTTTGAATTGGCAATGTGTTCAAAATTAGGTTGCAAATTCCTGACTAATTTCCCTGTCTTTCCTTCTCTCAATGGAGCTTGTGAGTACTTTCTTATCAAATTGTTAAGCGTATCAGAACACAGAGATATTAAAGGAAATTGTATGCGAGTTGAACCATGTTAGAATAGAATTTATTTAAGCTTAAGATAATCCTTAAGCTAACTGTTTCCCGCTCTTGGTCAGATGACAGTTAAATATGCGCTGGCCGAACTTTAGGGCATGAAATGCAACTAGCTTTCCTGGCTCTTGCAGCCTCTATTCGGCAGAAATACTGCTAGACTGAATATCATTTAAGATTCTTTGGTGTTAACTTTTTATTTAAAGACGGTAAGTGGATTTATCTCCCTTTTCGTCTTTCCTTCTATATCTATCTCTATTTCTATTTCTATTTCTATCACTATATATTTTTATATAAACTGAAATCAGTCAGTCTCTGTCAGTACGAGAATCTGTTTGGTGTTCGTCTTTCAACAATTCTTCATCATTTCTATCAGCTTGGAGATCAAGCTGTAGATGGCGCAGGTTCGCTTTCCTTCATCACGCAGCGTTTTGATTATAAGCGCTGCTACACCAATTAATGCTCGTCAGTTTGCAGGTTTATCACACATTTGCATCGTATGGTTTGTCTCTGTGGGATGCTCGCCAAAAAACCTGCAAAGGTATTCTTGCGGTGTTGAAACGTGGGTACCGGAATAGCACACGCTTTGCACTCTCTGGTTCGTCAGGGCGGACCAGGCAGAAGGGGTCATTTTTCAAATTAAAGCGGTGTAGATACTCTTTAAAACATGCGTGACCGCTCAGCAGTTGCGTCACATAGAAGTAAACTTCCCTGTGTTTCCTTCGATAACATTTCGATTTGTTTGGTATCAGTTTGTGCGTCCAATGATCATTTTTTGAAAGGCCCCAGCGTTGCTGCCACTCTCAGATGGTTCGCTGCCTCTCTTTTTCTTTTATAACACCTAGCGGTAGGTTATACAACCTCTTCAGCTCTTTGACCGAGAGATCTATAGGGATTTTCCTCCATATGACTGCTATGGTCTGAAACAATGCGATAAGCGCTCGTGACCCTAAGCGCGCTAAGTCTATGTGTGGTTTTTATTTCTTTCGTACGCGATTTTTTCGCATTTGCTTAGATCGGCAACGCATATGTTATTATATTGTACATGTGGCGACAATTGAAAACAGCTGTCGGTTTTCTTCCCGAGTGTACTAGCTGCGCTTTTTCCTGACTGCCTCACAATGATCCTTGTACGTTATTCTCGAGTCAAGAATAGTTTCTAGGCATTTCAAGTACGGTTCAACCCTTATGGAGTGCCCGTCTACCGGGATTACGATCTCATCGAGTGCCCTTCTTTTGCTAAGCAAAACTACTTTCGTCTTCTGCGCTGCAAGTTCCAGTTTTGCTGCTATCAATCATTTTCGTATACGTGAAATTGCGTCATTGCATATGGCCTCAGTGGCTCGACACGTTTGTCTACTTCCACCAACGCGATGTCATCAGCGTACCCAGCACGGGTTGCTTCTACGAGAAGGGATATTTTAATCTCGCCGTCGTACATTGCGTTCCATAGTGTTGGACCAAGTACCGAGCCTTGTGGCACACCACCGGTCACCTTATATTGTATAACGCCAACTTGCGTGTCGTAGAGCTCCAGCCTATTGTTGAAATAGTCGCCAATAATGCGCTGTAAGTCCGCCGGAACTTTAAATGCTGCGAGCCCTCCCATTATCTGGCTCCAGCTCGCAAAATTGAATGCATTTTTTATGTCTAGTGTTACCATAGCACAGTAGTTGCATCTTCTACTTCTTCAAGTTCCTGCATCTTGTGGCTTTTTGAGTAATGCTCATTACCATACTTATGGTATCCACTGTCGAGTGCGCTTTTCGAAAACCAAACTGGCTGAGATTCTGTTGTACACTATTCGCTCCAACATTTTGCCGATTCTATCTAACATAGCAAAAGCACTCTCTTCTTCTTCTTAATTGGCGCGATAACCGCTTACGCGATTTTGGCCGAGCTTAATAAAGCGCGCCAGTCGTTTCTTTCTCGTGCTAACCGGCGCCAATTGGACACACCAAGTGAAGCCAAGTCCTTCTCCACCTGATCTTTCCAACGCAGAGGAGGCCTTCCTCTTCCTCTGCTACCACCAGCTGGTACCGCATCGAATACTTTCAAAGCCGGAGCGTTTGTATCCATTCGGACGACATGACCCAGCCAACGAAGCCGCTGGATCTTTATTCGCTGCGCTATGTCTATGTCGTCGTAAAGCTCATACAGCTCATCGTTCCATCGTCTGCGATATTCGCCGTTGCCAACATGCAAAGGTCCAAAAATCTTACGCAGAATCTTTCTCTCGAACACTCCAAGCGTCGCTTCATCGGATGTTGTCATCGTCCAAGCTTCTGCGCCATACGTTAGGACGGGCATGATGAGAGTCTTGTAGAGTGTTAGTTTTGTTCGTCGAGAGAGGACTTTACTGCTCAGTTGCCTACTTAGTCCAAAGTAGTACTTGTTGGCAAGAGAGATTCTACGTTGGATTTCAAGGCTGACATTGTTATAGGTGTTAATGCTGGTTCCCAAATACACGAAGTCTTTTACAACCTCAAAATTATAACTGTCTACAGTGACGTGGGTGCCGATACGCGAATGCGCCGACTGTTTGTTTGAAGACAGGAGGTACTTCGTTTTGTCCTCGTTCACCACCAGACCCATTCGCTTTGCCTCTTTATCCAGTTTGGAGAAGGCAGAACTAACAGCGCGGTTGTTAAGGCCGATGATATCGATATTATCGGCATACGCCAACAATTGTACGCTCTTATAAAATATTGTGCCTGAGCGATTAAGTTCTGCGGCTCGTACGATGTTCTCCAACATCAGGTTAAAGAAGTCACACGACAGTGAGTCACCCTGTCTGAAACCTCGTTTGGTATCAAACGGCTCGGAGAGGTCCTTCCCAATTCTGACGGCGCTGCTGGTGTTGAGCAACGTCATCTTACATAGCCGTATTAGTTTTGCGGGGATACCAAATTCAGACATAGCAAAAGCACTAATAGCTGCTTTTTCCAAACGTCGTGGAATACGCCTTCCAGAAGGCTGGTGTCAAACAAGGTGGCGATCTATATCTCTCTCTTACTTTACTTATATCTTTCCCTTTTGACTACTGATATTGCAACTAGTCTGTTTTTCCTATATCTCACAATTTGTTTCTTCGCCACAAACTTACCAGTGACATAACAACATACCAATATCAATAGCAACTTATACTTTTCAAGAAACAAATACAAAATACGCTTTTGAAAAATTTAACTCAGATTATAATTTCTTCCAGCAATTTGTAAGCGGTATTTTGGTAAAACAATGCCAAACAATCTGAGAAATTAAGAAAATCTATTATTTGTTTGTAATCAGAAGGCATTTCTTTCAATACTTTTGTGGCATTACGAGTGCACAATTTCATGGTCATTGTAAACTGTTTGCTCTTCCATTGATATTTTCCTAAAAATTGCAACTAAGATACCATCGCCGTCCTCGTTTGTTTGTGTAGAAAACAAACAAATTAAAAACCAATGCCGAAGAAATATTCTACAACTCGTAAAAAAGTTAAAGCTAAAGTAAAGAAGGTTGCCGTTTCAAATGTGGGCCCTTTGTAAAGCTGTGCAACTGTAAATCGACACAAACAAGGGTAAGTAGTATTTTTAATTGTGTATGTATTTGTATACACCTAACCAGGCTGAAGGTGAAATCCACAAAGTGCAAAGAGATTTTGCGATTAACACAGATGAAGCGGAAGAAACATTTTCTAAAGGCAAAACATAGCAAGGATCGCTTTTGCAAAAAGTAAAAATGCTTTAAATGGAAACGCAATCTAAATCTAAGGTATAAAGAAAAAAGAAAAATTAGAAATATTGAGTTACATATTTCGAATTTAATTTGTATACCTTAGTGGATAAGAGGATTACTGTAACATTTCTAAAGGCAATGTAAGTAAATATACATACATATGTATGTTCGTACACGTATGTACATTAGCACAGAACCACAGCACAGAACGACTAGCAACTATGCTTACGGACATGGATTGGAAAAATAGTATTTTCGTCTTGATTTATCAAAAGGCAGACGTTTGCCCCTGCTTGTTTGTTTATATATTCTCTATAGACTCTCAACTGCTTTACTTACACGAGCTGCTCACATTTAGAAACAAAATGTGTTTTGACTGGAGGAAGGTTAAGCGCGTACACGAAGATGCAATAAAATTATAGAAATACTTGTGGTATCAATTGAGCTACACTGCATTAAATAACAATAGCATGGGGATTTGCGATAATAAATATAAATGAAGACCTATTTTTTTCTATTCCATTCTATTCCTCGAAACTTTTTGACTAACTATAAATATTTAAACTATTAAAAAATACCTTTTAAATAAGATATTTTACAAGATAGATTCTCACAGGCTTCACAAGTTGTGACTGCTTAAAGATGCACTACCAAACAAAACACAAAAATAATTGCCCAAGAAAATTATCTGTTTCAAAATTTGATATGAGAGTTTGGAAAGGATCTATTTTTCTTCGAAACTGAAATAAAATTGAGCCAGTTTTGAGCAATTATGGCTTCTAAGAGTGAGCTACTGGAAGGCGGAGCTGTGGTGGTTCCCACGAAATTATTTGCAGCACGGAATGCCTTCGAATGCATATGAATATCACTTAAATTCTATATTTTTATTTTTATTTTTTACAAATTTGGAGGGCTTTTATATTAAATTTCAGTGAGTTACGGTATGTAGCCGATAAAGAATGTACCTAAGCTAAAATTTATAAAAAATGTAAAGTTGTGACTATCATTGGAAATTTTGTTGAATAAAAGTAGGTACTAGCATGGCATTTAGCATATCAGATTTAACCAGCTCTTTTACATATACACATATACATGTATATATGTATTTGTATGACATAACAAAAGGTGCTGGCTCTTTAGCCTTAAGCCGTTTAGGACTCATACAAACTTTAACATTCCACTGTACTCGTAGTAGGTTGGGTGTAACAGATTGAGCGTAATAAAATGACCGTTGGGAATAAGAAGTTGGGGTGTGTAAATATGTGTACAACCATATGTACATTCATACATGCACATGTACAATTATATTTAATAGTACATATACATACGCGCATTCGTTTATCTAATTGCCTCCAAAACGCTTGCATAAATTCCATTTAGAATGAGAATTTATCGATTTTTTATGGGCTTTCATTTAAATGCAATTTTCTTGGAATGCTTGAATATTTATTATTTAACTACGTTCACAAAACTCAACGGTGCATCTAAGAACTATTGGCATGTCATTGCCGCGAGACTCTAAGTACATAGTTTTTAAATGAAAATACTTGACGAGTATACATACATTTCTGTTTGCATTTAAGCTGTGCGAGTCATGTGCATATACAGTATAACCTCCTTAATATAGTTTCCCCAATTGACTTTAACTAACGACATTTTCGAATCATTGAAACATGAAAAAAGTCCATTACTCAAATATATAATGAATTAATATAATAGGAATTATGTTATTTAGCTTTGCTCAGCGGTGCCTTTTTAGGAATACTTTTTTCCTTTCAGGTGAAATTAAATGTGCTTTTCTGTCTTAGATTTCCATTAGCCTATTTTAAACATTTCTTAAATATTCTACCTGCATCTCAGCTGAGCGCTCTACAAATTCTGGTGTTACTTCTTTCTCTTCCGTGGCGCTTTGCTCATTTGGAATAGGCTTCAAAATGTCCATATCATTCTCTTTGTCCGCCTTACTAACCACCCTTGACTTGTTACATCTTTGCGAATTGGGACCAGTAGTCTTCTAACTTTGTTAGTCAACGCGGTCCATTTTCTGTATCAACTGAGGTAGTTTTTTTATATTCAATATTCTAATACAAGGTGGTGCATAACTAATCACCCTATCTGATGATACATAATTCTTGGAAATGGCGTCGTACGTCAACAATATTTGACAAATGGGAACTAGACAATGAATACGTGAAGGTCAAAATATCGCTTATCGCTTAAAATAATTGTTTTTATTAAGCAAAAATGTTATTCAAAAATAAATATGGGTGATTAATTGTTCGCCACCTTGTAGAAGGTCATCGTTACCACCTAGATTTGCCAATTATTGCTGCGTCCACATTTAGCCACATGTTTCCCTACTTAATCACAACATCTTTTTAGACGTAAACCTTTTTCAGTTTCTCCTAAAAAGAAGGAGCGGCCAATAAGCTTACGATCTAAGGAACTTAACGAATGAAAATTATACATTTATATTCGTTTTTATTTTTCACTATGATTCGCCTCAAGTGAAATAGAGTTTTCACAGAAAATGTATTGTTTAGATGTTTCTTCAGAATAGGTTTTTACGGCCGCCCAAAACTCTTCATCACCTTAGCTGTTAAAAGAAAAATCTGAAAAGGAAAAGAGCCAAGTCCGAACTATTGAGTGAACTCTGCAGCTTTTAAGACATCCGTCAGCACCTGAACGATGTGAGGGTTCACTTTGTCTTGCAGAAACCGGATTTCGTGCACTAAAGTATCTGCATCTTTTGAAGGAAATATTCTGTGTCGCACATTGTTACTGCTTATGAATGAAGTGGCCCTTTGATGTTTATCTTTGGGATTTGTAATACTTCAGTGTTGGCAGTTTTGCTTGCTCATCAAGTATGTGTATGTATACAATGCTTTGAAAGATGAAAGTAAACACGCTCGATTAGTATAACAGAGGTCTCTTAGTAGCATCGTAATACTTTAACCAACTGCATCTTCTAGCAGTTGAGATACATATCTTCGGGAATAATTCTATGCAAGGAACTTTTACGAACATTCAAGTCACTTGCGCCTTTGCGAGCAGAGATAGCGGAAATCTCGGAAACTAAAAGTTCCTCTCTCTTCCCGTTTTACTCGTTTTCTGATGGTCTTGCTTGCTTCCCCCGAGGTTCGCTCATTGTCGAACTTGCCCGTTCAAATTTCAGTATCATGTTTTGATGAGCAAAGTACTCAGTTCTTCATTTATTTCATGCAACACTGTTTTTGTAATTCTCGTGTTCAAAGCGCGCACATTTGGCTCCTGAGAAATGCTTCATAGCGAGTAAATGCAGAAAGACGGAGTTAGCAATCGGCCTAGTCTGAGCTCTCCTTTGTCTGATATTTTCGCACAGTGATGAAAGAAATTAAAAAATATATTTAGTACACCCTGCATTTGAGTCAAAGATTTATTGAAAAATATATCAAAATAGCGGTTTCAGTGCTAAGTTAAAAGTATGGAGTATCAAAGGCCCGTAGAGCAATCAAAAGTAAACGAAACACATTAAAATATTAAAATTAGGGATACTTTCGTTTCTTTAAGGCAAGAAAACTTTTCGTTGTTCGGATTATAGCTTTAAATTCTCGTTATTTGTTTGTTGAATTACTGAAGCATGTTCGTTCATATTATAGAAGCTATACTGTATATGCACATACATATTTGTATGACAAGAAAATTAAAGTATTTCGATACATTTACTCGTGCATTTGAAGACTTTTATATTTTCACATTCACATACCCGTATCGTTGGGTGTGAAAACATTTAAAAGCACCGATTTGCGAGTGTCGCAATGACAATGCAGGAAATTTTATTTTTTATTCTTGTTTTTCTATTTTTATACACGCTTGCACCCACCGCTTGAAATATTAAGACAACAATAGATACAGACGTATGTGTACAGAAATAAATTGTATATTAATACAAACTTATGTAAAGGGTGTTTTTGCAGAAGTATGGACTTTTTTTGGAGGATATGCCCGACATAGGGTTATGGTCCTGAAGATGACTTTAGACTGAAGGCGAAATATCGAACGAGCAAATTAGTAAATCATTATCAAATTGTGGGTTTTATTTACATTTCAGTCTTCGGTCAACTTATTCAAAACAATACAGGAAAGAATTACTCAAATTACTAACTTTTGGAAATTTTTATAAATTAGTTTATAAATTTTAAGGAATTTAATGCCTATAAATGGTTTCGAGCATACCGTGAAGACCCACCTGACTCGAAATATCAACCAAACAGCCGAACCACGGATCCGTTTCTTGAAATAATTTGGTTACTAAAATTTCGTACCAAAAAGTGATGGCTTCAAGCATTTATGGGATGTTGTAAGGCCTTGCTAAAACCTTTAGCACTTAGAAGATAGGTGATGGATAGATGTGAGAAACTCCTTTGGGTACGGAATTATTTGAGAAAATATTTTTGGGTGCTTGGAGTTGTATGTAAAAGCAGTACATTATACGTAAAAATTCATTTATTTCAAAAATATTAGCGACATATATAATATATAGTATTAAGATGACTTCAGGTAATTACAGTAGAATTGCAAAGCAATAATAAACAGCATAAACATAAATAAAAATAACACACGCCATCCGCTCCTAGGGTAAACAAGTGCACGACATGTCTGAGACTTCAGATGTACCCAAGGGGTTAAGCTGTACCCCGCAACCAAATCACCATGGCTTCTTTCTCAAATTTGAAAAAGTATTGACCAAAGATGCTTTTGGCTTGCAAACCACATCCCGCAGCAACTTTTCAAAGATTTTGTGTCTGTAGTGTCTTTTGAGTACTTTACTCACTGCAAATTCGGCAATTTCACCTATTCATACATCCATTAAACCCGAAACTGTAACGTAGACTGAGTCTGGCTTGAATTTGGGAAATAAATTTCACCAATTCATAAAGGCTGTTACTGCTTCAAGCCGACCAAGAAAGGTAGACGAATTATCTGAGTAGGGATTTTCATGCCAGAAAGGCTCTGAAAATTATGCTAAAAAATACTTCTCCTTGGTATAATTACCACAGTGAAGAAACTGCCGTCAAACTTTCAACTTTTTTTGGTAAATGTTTTAATAGTTGATTTTATTTTCTTCTTTTTCATCTTGAATCGCGCGAAAACCGCTTACGCGATCTCCTCTCCTTCTGCTTCCACCAGCTGGTACCGCATTGAAAACTTTTAGACCCGGAGCGTTTGTATCCATTCAAACAACATGACCCACAACAAAGCCGCTGGATCTTTATTAGCTGCACTATGTCTATGTCGCTTCAAGCTCACACAGATCGTTGTTCCATCGCCTACGATATTCGCCATTGCTAACCTGCAAAGGCCAAAAATCTTCAGCAGAATCTTTATCTCAAACAATCAAAGGGACGCCTCGTCGGATGTTGTCATTGTCCAAGCTTCTGCTCCAAACAATAGGACGGGCATGATAATAGCCTTATAAGGTATTTTGTTTGTCGAGAGCAAGTTTTACTATTGAATTTCCCACTTAGTCCAAAGTAGCACTTGTTGGGAAGACAGATTCTCCGTTGGATTTCAAGGCTGACATAGTTAGAGGTGTTACTGTTGGTTCCTGAATAAACGAAGTCTTTTACAACCTCGAAATCATAATTGTCAACAGTGACGCGAGTGACGATGCACGAGTGCGCCGACTGTTTGTTTGATGACAGGAGGTACTTTGTTCCTCTTCCTCGTTCATCACCAAACCCCTTTCCTTTGCTTCTTTATCCAGTTTTCGAGATAATGGTATTTGAAATATTCCTTAGGGCTACTGAGATCTTATTTATATATTATTTTTTGTTATGAGAAATAAGTGAGGTTATATTAAAAAAAAACTCTTATGGAAATTTTTGGCAGAATTACTTTGAACCTGATGGCGTTATCCACAAAAGTAGTAAAATTTAAGAAAAATTGCTAAAAAATTTAAATCACATTAAAATGCATTGTAAAACCGGAGAAAGCGAGGCACGCCAAATTTTGAAGTGTCACGGTGTAAATGAGCCCATAAGGCATACACAACCTCTATTCCGAAACACGAAAAACTGATTGGCGGCTTCAGAGATACTCTGATCGAAAGTTCCAGACATCGAAAATCACCCGTTCGTAAGTTTCATTTGAAATGAGGGGTGTACATATGTATGTAGCTATAAGTACTTGTACATTTTTCACATTTCACTGTTTATTATTTTTTTTTTTCCACTGCAATTCTGAGCTTTTTTCCTATTGTGCTCTTCTTCTTACAGCTGCATATGGATGTGTGTATGTACTAAATGTGTACAACAAGGTTTAAAATGTTGAAAAGATATACCATAATTTTAGTTCAACGTCTTTTCTCCGTTTTGCTGTATGCGGATATGGTTTAGGTGTAGAGAGATACATATATATATATATATATACATACATAAATGTGCTCATATAGTCGGCGTTGATGGTCACTTTCTTTTTTCTTTTGTAAATTTTTCTGCTAACAAGTGGCGCCATATTATTTTGACTGCTGTTGTTTTGGACTTAGCCATGTTATTGAACGGTTTCTCATATTTGGTATCAAGTTAGAGGGAAATATTTGTGCACCTACCACTTATTTTACGACAAGAGTGTAAAAATCCAAACAAAGTATTTTTGTTAATAAATATGCAGAAATGATCACCAGCTCTTCTTTTATGTTGTGCAGAAAATTCATTACATGAAAACATTTCTTTACTTTTTCTTAGGGAGGCAACTCAAAAATTTTCTCGATGTGGTTTGTTTTTGCTCATGACACTCTTGCAGCAAATGAGCGATATCTTCTCTAAAAATTCTCCTTCACTAAAATTTTTGTTTTAATTATGAATACAGTCTATACAATTTTGATAGGTGCACGCGGAGGAGAGACCTTTTATTGTCTACGTTCTCAAAAAAATTCTAAAAAAAACTTATAATAGTACACAATTTGTTTTATGAATTCGATATTAATCACAGTGGAGCAATCGTATCAATTATTATCAATAATTTGATTCCAACCCGCTGCTTGTCTTTAGCAAATTTTTCTAGAATTCTTTGAGCCTCTATGATGTGCTACCTAACTCAACCACTCTTGTGATATCGTACGTCTTAAATATGCAGTAAGTCGGCAAAGTCATGAAAATTATCATTCATTATAGTAAAGTTGTTATAGAAAGAGTTGCTAGAATAGTTACTGTTAGTTATACTTATACATCAATGGTTTCGAAAACCGTGTTTAGCTTTTCTTTGAACTTCATATTAAAAATTATTTTATGACAAAGGTTAAGTGCATGAACTTTCTCAAAATCTCCTTTTAATTCATCACTATAAAAAATATAAATTTTTTTTTAATTTAGTATAGCATTATCATCAGGATTTGAGGTATTATCGGGGAAAAGTTTTTTAAAGCCCAGAAGTATATCTAAGGTGATTTGAACCTCGGTGTTGTTAAGGAATGGTTTGTCGAAAGCTCGGTAAAGGAGCTTTCTTCTCCGTCACTGCTCCACAACTACGGCGAATAGTGTTGTGTGGCACGGTTAACCTCGCTCCGTGCTCTCCTATCTTCCAGTGCTCAGTGAGAGCCGCGGTTAATCTTGAGATGTTGGGTCAACCATATCCAAGCAGTGGTTTCACCTGTGATACATTACAGCCAGACCATATCTTCCTGGACATGGCATAGGTTGGTATTCCCTTCCATTGCCTACTTGCAATGCTGTAAGAGTGAGACTATATTTCCGTCTTAATACAGCTGAAGGAAACTTCTACTGGTTTTGTTTCGGTCTAGCTTAAGAAGGATCCTAGCCAAGTAAGCTTATTCACCCTCTCATTGCCATTGATGTTTCTATGACCTGCAAACCGAACTAGAGTGATATTGAGTCATTGACTGTGCGATTTGAGTTTCTCCATATACTGCATTACAAGCTTGAAGGTTATGGTGTTTGAGTTTTCTAGTTTTATAGCAGCCTGCTATTCTTGAGGAAAGCTATCTTGGCACCAGTTTGCATAATGTCGGTGATGGTTTTGCAGGCTTAGGTAGCGGTGTGCCGAAAGGTGCTAGCTTTTCTAGTCAATGAATTGTTATAGGAATTTAGATTAGAAACCTGCCTTGGCCTCGCGGTTCATCTTGAACCCGGAGGTGTAGATTTTTGCATCAAAATCTCAAAGGTTCGCCTCCTTCTCCTATCTGCTATAGATGGAAATATCACAGCGAAATATTTAATGAAGTGAATGCTTGTTGAAAGGTTGTCGTTGGTGCTGTTAGCAAATACAGGATTTGCGGGAGGTTGTTCTAATATTTAAAAAATATTACCAGCTAGTTGGGTTTTTAATAACCACTGTTGACGTTTAGGAATAAATATATTAATTACGAAATCGAGCGAACTCGTATACAGTAGATTCTGTGTTTATGCAATTTTTTTTTATGCGGTTTTGATATAGTGCGCTTTTTAAAAAAATAAAAAAATGCGTGTCGTCCTATCGGGAATTGTACATATAAACAAGTTTCTAAGCCAGCTAAGCAAAAACTCATCACAAATTATATCAAAAATGCTAACCCTACAAGTATGGAACCGCCTGCATCACCATCCAGATCAGACGTGTACATTTCCTCAAGTGACGGAAGTGATTTTACGCCAAATCCTAAACGAATGCGCAACAGGCGGGTATTGTCTGATTCTATTTCTGACGATGTAAATTTATTTTCGATACTGACGTTTCTTAAATAAAGATATAATTTTCAAAACTACAATTTTTTGTTTATGAGATTTTATTTAATTATTTTCAGATTCACTCGGTCTATGGAACATATCTATAGTTATAATATGGGACTAGTACTCTTTTTTTATGCGATTTTATTACATTAATTCAGATTTATGCGGTTCTTAGCACTTTTGAAACGTATCTATAGTTTTACTATAGAACTGGTAGCTTTTTTTATGCTGTTTTTTTATGCTGTTTCTTGCGGAACGTATATACCGCATAAAAACAGAATCTACTGTACTAGATGATCCCTAAGGCTTTAGAAGAGCACGTATTACTCAGGGGCCTTGGAATATTTGGAAAATTATTTGGCTCCCGAAAAAGTATGCCAGATTTGAAATCAATGAGATTTTTCAGTCCAGTCTAGCTAATATTAATAAAGCTTTTACAACAAACATTCTCAGCTCCATATTATATATTTAAATACACTGTCCAATAGTGGTTACTCAACGCGAACAAACGCGTTATATGAATCGCATTAAAATAAAACTTCTTTGAAACTATAAAGTCATTTCAAAACTTCAACTGATGAGATACTTTAAAACTTAGTATGTAGAATTACTATATAATGGCTGTAGTTTCACATGAATAGCTGTTACTGTTACACCTTATCATATTTTACTCTCTAAGAGAAATACAAGCACATTCATAGTGGGCAGTCTCAATAGCCGAAATATAGGAAATACACAATATTAAGCGCTGATTTATTGAGATGACACACTGTGCACTGCACACGTTTGCACTCATGCTCCACCTCTTCCAAATATACTCAAATAAATGTATGTGTGCACAACTGATGATAAAAATAGTATAACTAGCATATGAGCACAGCTAATCAAACAGGCCAGGCAGTCGCTCTTGCAACACACCACTCCTTCTGGAAAATGCCGGCTTACTTGGCTTCGCATTCACCGCTAATCTAGCGAAAGCGTGACGACTGCCGATTGTGATGGCCACTAGCCAGGCAACTAAACATTTTGAGTGGGTCAAAGCTAGTATGTAACCGAGTATTGTGACTCTACTATTCAAACTGACAGTGGCAAATATTCATTGTAGTTCTCAGCCTTTGTGTTGCGTTGGCGAATCGAGGTTGTGTGGCTGCAAAGCACGCGCTTCGCCGACTCGACAGCTTTTAACTGACACAGCAACGGCGGAAGCAACTAACCGGTAGTGTTGGCGCGTATATTCCTCATTACAATTACAATTACAGTTCGCAATTACATGTAACGGTACAAGTAATAATACAGTTGCAGTTACAAATGTAGTCGAAACAGAAGATTGTTAGTTTTGGTGGCCACTTTATTTGATTTCCTGTCGCGAAAAGGGACACATTTCAAGCGAAGGACATTAAATGAACAGTGGTTGTTGTATCAGTAAATAAAAATAACAATCGAAGTGTAAATGAAACAAATTGTTGCCGTTGAAGCAGGAAAGTGAAATAAAAATAAATATTTGAGGTGCGTGTTTGATAGTTGTGGCATGCAACATGCAAGTGGCAAATAAATATAATACATTTGTTTCGTCTATTTGATAACTTTTCAAAGGGCATGCGTGTGGCAAGATCTAAATATATTTATAGTAACATACGTGTAAAAGATTGACTGTTTTTGAAATTGAAAAAACAAAAATAAAATTCATTTTCATTGGCCCAAAATGGTGCCACCACCTAACCTCTCGAAATATTTAATGAATGTACGTTCGTCGCAACGTAAAAATCAACTAGGCGCGCCCCAGCAACCCATGCAACCCGTGCACCAACAACAGCAACAATATAGGCATCAACAACAACAACAAGTGCATAAACAACATCGAAGCGCTTATGAATGTAAGTAGAGGGGCTAATGTGGTGAAAAAAGCCACAATAGGACGACTTTTTTACCTGTTTTTGAAACTATAAGTATATAAAATCAATAAAGCTTAAGCTAACTTTTTGTTTGTTTAATGCTCTTAATATTGCGTCAAGATGTAGGGAAGACTTCCGAAAAAATTTGTGCCAGTTTGCACTTCCCCGTGCGCAAAATGGGCATTTCTTTTTCAAAATTTGCCCGCGGTGTTGAAAAACGCCCGAATTCGTCAACTTCTCCATGTTCTCAATAGATTCCAGTATCGAATGATGTTAACAACGGAATTATGGACTATTAGGAAATGAAATTGCCGATGAATTGGCCAACTGCGGATTAGCGGTTACCCCATAGAAACCAGAGGCAATAATCGGAATCAGTTCTACAGGAATTATGAATTGGATGTATTATGTACTACAAAAGAAGCGTTGGTCCTGTCTAGAATGCTGCAGAACTGCAAAGTGTTTTGTGACAAGCCCGAAGAGAAAACTATTAAATTTTCTTCTAAAACTTGGAAGAAAAGACGTTTGTGAATGGTCGGTATTACAGGTCACGATTTGCCTGTTTTTACCTGTTTTACTAGAAGGCGGATAACACTGAGCATTTTTTCTGTAAGTGTCATGCCTTTGCTAGAGCAACACTATGAGTTTTGGGTTCCGATGTTATGAGAATTAGTAGTTTTCGTTCTTTCCAATTAGAGTATTTTTTCAGAGCTTTGAGTACAATGGGCTTTTTAGCCTGAGTATTTTAGGAATTACCAATCTTTCGGTGCTCGCCTTTTTCAAATTTCATTCATCAACTATTTTGAGGAGATATGCCATATCACATGGCATGTGGTTTCAACAGGATGGTGCCATACATATGTTACACAACTATCGAATCAATGGGCTTTTTGCTAAATGAATTTCCCGACCGCATAATTTCATGAAATTCAATTGTTAATTAGGCGTCTCGATCATGCGACTAAACACCACTAGACTTTTTTTGGGGAAATATATTACAGACAGAACTATCCCTAGTCAAACAAATCGATTGAAGCTTTAAAACGTCAAAATTCATGGCGGATTTACGAAAATGACCCGCAATTTGCTACGAAGTGATTGAAAATGTTGAAGAAATAATCAGCATCTGTAACCGTGGTCGGCGGAGAGATCTGTTGGATAGAATTTTACATTTATAATTGTCAAAACTTACTATTTCTAATACAATAAAAAGTAGAATCATTTCCATCTAAACTCAAAGTATGTTGAAAAATCACGCAGTATAAGTTCAATTTGTATAGGACATAAGTACGGGAAAAAGCTAAAGCATGCACGAGAAAACGGCGTGCGATAAAATTTTATATTCCCATACTGAGCTGAGCTTGGAATACACCACTTAAAAAGAACTTCTAAAGAAAAAGCAAAAAAAAAAGTTTCGGAAAAGAAAATCTTCTGATTATGACCATTTCTACCTATACACTTGCACGTGCATTTGCAACTATACACTTGGAGTGTCCTCCGGTCCTTTTATAGCAAGCGTCAGAGATATTTGTCTGGTTAATGGGAGTCTTCAAAAAAATATAGATTGACCAACAGATGTGACGAACAGGCTTACGTAAGATGACCATTGAACTTTACAAAATCTATTACAACTATGATGTGAAGGATTTCTAAATAACTCGCAACAATTCTTCAACATCTCTCTCAATTACACCCGCACTACGGCGCGACCGAAAATCATGAGCCGAAAAAATATAAAATATTTAAGGAGATAATAGGATGGACAAAAATAAGCACAAAAGTCATTATAGAGATATTGCAAGTTTTTATAGCTTTTTAGTTCTTTTGTTATTTGCTGTTTATTGCTCCCGCTTTATGTTGCAACATATCCAAATCCCCGAATTTGCTTTGTTTTGTTTTTGGGATTCCGCCCATGAGGACGAACTGCTATACCGACATAGCTGTATGCATGACATCAAGCCTCTTAGCTACACCTTCGGACTAAACACCTCTCCACTTTCTACCTCTCTCCCCACGGAACTGCCAAAAAGGTATTATTATTGCTTACGAAGCAATACTCCAGTCCCTCGATTTGCACGGTACTCGAATTACACGATTTCCGTTTGAGAACGTTTTGATTGAATTCTAATAACAGGTGAAAAAAATCTGTTTTTAGTTTTAAAAATTTACTTCGTAATAGTGCTTCAACTTTATTAGAGCCCTATAACGTCGACAAAAAGAAAATCCAAGGAAAGGAAAACTGTAGCGTTTGGAAAAAAATTAAATTTTTCACATAAACTAAAATCTGGAGAAGGCTCAAGATTCGTAGCAAAAGAATAGAAATGAATGAGGCGACTTTTAAAATAATAAAGTGAATGGAAGCTTCCATTCGGAAAAGTGTAGCCAGGGGAACCACTTTAATTTTCCACATAGCATCGAGATGATTTAATAGAAGCAGTAGAAAAAACTCTAGTATTTTGGATAGAGGAGAATAGTAAAAAAAGCATCGGTTGATTGTAATTCGATAATATACAAAGCGCTTAACATTTTTAGCTCTTTAAAAGAAAAGCAACAAACCCCATCTACTACAGGATTTAGTGCAAGCAAGGGATGATTTGAAAACTTAAAAAAATACACATTCTGAATCAATTCTTATTTCATTTTGCACGGGTATAATGAACATATCTACGACTTTTGTATTGTCTTCTTTAGATTGATTTACACTTCAGGCTTATTGAACATATCCCTCTACTTTGTATGCACTCTGTGCCTCGTTTTACATGGTTTTGTTTTGCATGATTTCTTCAAGAAGTCGGGGATGAGTGTAGATCATTATAAATATGTTTAGATGATATCTACTCTTGGAGCAGAAGATGGAATTTCAGCACGGGTAGAGCATAATCTAAGAGCGACTACGCTGAAAATATCGGCGGAGGTAGCAATTATAGCTCCTTTGACTTCATCAAGAGTGTTCAATTTTTGCCGCTACTTCGTTCAGGCGTTTCCGCCTTCTGACTGTTGAAACGGAGCTATTCAGTTTCACAATACGCATGTTTGGGCCCACAAAAAGGCTCATATCCTAATGAAGTCTGGGCATAAGACTCTTTTTCCTTTAATGTTTTCCAGATGTTTTATCAAACTGATTACCAGGTGCTGCTTACCTACTATTTCTGCCGTACACAATGGTTAATCTTTTGAACGAAATTATTTTGAACCAAAGGCAAATGTGGTTCTAGTTCAGTTTTCATTTGCCGTTAGATGCCATTCAGATCAAATTTGTCTACGTGGATAGGTAGGAGTCTTCATCTGCAAGATCTCCTGATTTAATCCTCAAAATTTCCTTTGATAGTTTTGGCAATCCTGTAAATAGCCTTGAATAACTGCATCTACGAATTAATTAAAAAATATAACTAATCCAAGACACTGAGTGGGTTTCAGAAAGAGTTCAAACGTCCTTCAGCCAAAGATGTAGCGCCTGTTTTGGGAATGGAAGTAGGTCGCTTTGAACATCTTAAGCAACTTTGTTCTTTTTTTATTTGTTTGTTTTGTTTGCTTGTAACTAAAGAATAAACAAACTATTGGAAATAATTATTCAAAACTTTTCGTTAGTTTCCGGACCTATACTTACTAAAACAGTTTGCATCTATATCTCTTTAAATATTTTACATTATTTTTTAATGGGTGCACTATCTTTAATATCTGTTTATAAATATTGAATATATTTGACATTTAATACATTAATACAGTCCAATTTTTACCATGAATCACACCAAACCACTGCGTCGAAAAAGTGTTGTTGTACATTGAAAAAAGTCATTAAATTTTGTTAGCTCACCGAGCATATTACCGATGGTCATACGGTCAATAAATCGCGGCAATAACTGGCCAACTATACCTTCAGATTTATTCTCACCGGACTACTTTTTGTGGGACTATGAAATGTGAAATGAAGACCAACAAGCTTCAGACCATTGACGACCTGAAGACGAACATTCGTGCCGAAATAATTGCTGTACCACCGAAGATGCTCGAAAAAGTGATGAAAAACGCAGCGAAAAGGGCACATTTTTCATTTGACCAGCAACGGCGGCCAGTACATTGCTGCTGTATTCAAAAGCTGATCCGAATGAACTGGCCCAAGATAAAAAAAATACTCATGTATGAAAATCGGTTTTTTGTTGTTTTTTAATTTATTATTATACTTTTTAAAGAACATTCACATACCGGCATAAAAGATTGTGCACCCTATAAAATGTGCACTTGGTCTTACGTAAATCATAATGCATAAGAAACTATGTCCCACTAATAGTCAATTTCCGACATCTAATTAATTCATTATGATTGCGGTTTTGGTGCAGTATTTGTGTTCGTGGTATTTGTCTGGTTTGGATGTGGTGGTCGTTGCAGAGGAAATTATAATGGACAATAATATTGCCAAGAGACAATTACGTGCATTTATATGAATCAATACATACATATGCATTTACGAATGTGAGATATATGTATATATGTCTGTAAATAGTTTTTACGGCTTTGCAAGTTTTGCATCTGTATGTTGTACAACAAATCAATGCAATCGTACTTGCAATGACAAAAGAAATTCAACCAATCAATAAGGCCACATTGTAAATTCATTAAAAAGTTATGTATATTACATTGGAATGGCTCCTGTAGACTTGAGTATAATAAAAAGTAAATTGACAAAACTGACAAAATAAAAATGTATATAAATATTTTTGTTACAATGAAATATCTTCTGTTCTTTTTACCATTTTCATATTTTTTTCTTTTTAATTTATTACATAGATAAGGGTTTTCCAAACAGAATGCTATTTTTTAATATAAATGATCGGAGGTTATTTCATTATAAAGAGGAAGGTATGCCGTTAATAGTGGAAAATAACATCAGGCAAATGACCACCACGACCACGCTTACAGGACAATATCCTTTTCATGAAATTTTCCATAATTTCTTGAATCGACCCTGGGCTGTTGGGGGCCCCAAAGAAAAAAGTGACAAGGTGTTAAATCACAAGATCTCGGTGGCAAATTGTGATCACGTCTTCGAGAGATAACACGGTCCGGAATCTTTTCCCGTAAAAGATCAATGGCTTCGTTGCTTGTGTGGCAGTTAGCGCCGCCTTGTTGAAAATAAACGTTGTCCAGATCAATACCATCCAATTTCGGCCATAAAAAATCGTTAATCATCTCTCGATAGCGCAATACATTCACCAATAACACCTGTTATTGGAAAACCCTTTATTTAAATACGTGCAACGAACCAGTCAAAAATTATTGTAAAATACTGCTCCTACGAAGCAATAGCATACGCACTCGTATCGGGTGTTTTAAACCCTGGTGGTGTTTAAACCCTGAGAACATAAAATTATGATACGAAGCAGGAATATTGTTGGAATAAACTTTTTTCTTTTATAGTCCGGTAGATAATTTTATTTCATTTATTTTTTGAATATAACATCCGGCATATGTCCACCGTGGGTACGAGTTGCATGGTTCATTCGATCAGTCAAATGTTTGACTATTTTTTCCAATAAATCTGGCCGTATGGCGTCAATGGTTGCTTGAATATTGCAGTAAATCGATTGTTGCACCCACTGTATGGCAAGTTGCGTCGTCTTGTTGTAACCACCTGTGGTCGATGTTTAGCTGATTAATTTCTGACAGCGTTCGCCATTCATCTCAACGGCAGCTGCTTCCTCATTTCAAAAGAAATAAGGGCCGATGAGGCCGCCAGTATATAACCTTCGCGTCAAATGGACGAAGTGCTCTATGAACTATGGAAACAGCTTTTTTTAAGTGAATTTCCACAATTTGAAATCGTTGTTTTGGCGTTAAACGATTCACGATGACTTGTGCACAGAAATGTTAATACAGTTTGTCATTCTCAGCTGACAAAAATAGTTATTGATATCGATAGTATAGTTATTGATATCGATAGTTCTCATGCAGCTAAAAAACATCCGGTACAGGGTATCACGTTCGTTTGCAAATCGTTTGAAGCGTCGCTATGTTTACCAACGGGTGTTTTTTTAGCTATTATCTTTTTAAACAGTTGGTTTAAACAGCTGACGCACGTTTCGTGTTTTGTTTCACTGTAAAACATCTTTAGTTTGGTCTATAATTTAACCATGAATCGTCTTACAAACGAACAACGCTTGCAAATCATTGAATTTTATTATAAAAATGGGTGTTCTGTTAAGAAAGTTTATCGCGCGCTTCTTCCATTTTATGATCAGTTTAATCGGCCCACTGAAGCGGCTATTCGAGCTATTATGACTAAATTTAGAACCAAATTTACATTATTAGACATCGAACCACCAACACTCTTACGTAGAGTGCGAACTGGGGAAACTATCGCAGCTGTATCGGTTAAAGTTAATGATGACCATCAATTATCGATTCGTCGCCGTTCGCAGCAATTGGGCCTCTGTTACTCAACAACGTGGAAAATTTTAGGTGTGAAGCCTTTCAAAATACAGCTGGTGCAAGAATTGAAGGCGAACGACCTACCGCAACGCAACATTTTTGGTGAATAGGCTCCTGGAAAGTTGGCCGAAGATCCACTTTTCTATCGAAAAATTGTGTTCAACGAGGAAGCTCATTTTTGGATCAATGGGTACGTAAATAAGCAGAATTGTGGATTTTGGAGTAAAGATCAGCCAGAAGAATTGCTAGCAGAAGAGCTACCAATGTATCCAGAAAAGGTCACAGTTTGGTGCGGTTTATGGGCTGGAGGTATCATTGGGTCGTACTTCTTCAAAGATGCTGCGAATCGTAACGTAACTGTGAATGGTGAGCGCTACCGTGAAATGATATCCCACTTGTTTTTGCCCAAAATGCAAGAGCTTGACTTGCATGACGGTGCTACACAACACGCATAACAATGGACTTGTTGAAAGGCGAATTCGGTGAACATTTTATTTCACGTTCGGGACTTGTCAATTGGCCACCCAGATCGTGCGATATAACGCCTTTAGATTATTTTTTGTGGGGCTATGTTAAAGCTCATGTCTATTCAGACAAGCCTGCTTGAATCAACGCATTGGAAGACAACATTAAAGCATTTATATGTGAGATACCGGCTGAAACATTGGAAAGAGTATGCCAGAATTGGACTAAGCGGATGGACCATTTGAAGCGCAGTCGCGGTCAACATTTGCGTGAAATAATCTTCAAACATTAAATTATATGGATTGTACTATCGATTTAAATAAAAATTTAATTTATTTGCTGAACATTTTGAAAAAAAAAAATTTCGTTTCCAATTTGAGAAAATCAAATATGTATAGTATATAAAAGAATTAAAAGAATCGGAGATATTTAAATTTATGAAACTCCATGCCATAATTTTTAACATAGAAAAGAGTTCAAAATGATTAAATTTTCTTAAATTTTGTTTTAGTTTACTTCTAGTTCTACTCAAACCACTACAAATATATACAAAATTTAGAAGAATTTACAACAATATCCGGAACACTTAAAGCAATTGGCATGAAAGCGCTCGTTGGGTCAGAAATAGCACATCATACTTTCCATATTGGCGCAGTGGAACAAAAGAGTGTAGAGAATTTTAACGATTTTACCTTAATTTTGATAACCTGTAACACTCAATTATCTTCACCAAATACATGGCTGTCAATGAACTTTTTTTGACGAATATTGACACCTACAGTAGAATCCAATGCAATGTGCCTCGCAAAACATGGCTTACAATTGACTTCAAGTTCACAGAAATTTTTGCTGCACCAGTGTATGTTGTGTACTTGAAGTCTTCTTTTTTTAAATTTTGGAGGCGCACTCTTTCACGCTTCCCGACCACAAATCAATTTGTACCCATGCTGTTGTGAATTAACCTCATTCCGAATCGTGAATGCACTCGTACTATTTAAACGCATCGCTTTGAATAAGTAATGATTTTTCATTAATTATGCATTTACTCTACGTCCTACATAGTTATTTATCATTTACCGAGTGAGCGAGCGCGTGTTGGCTGCAATTCATTTATTGCCATTACTTTGGCTGTCACGTTCAATTGACCACAATGGCGCACATGCATTCCACACAAACATATGTGAACAAGTAGCCACTTACATGCACACACATGCACATACACTCGCACAACTCTATTTGCACCCACATTCCTTTGGGTGTCAAACCAAATGCAATTAATTGCAGCGTCTCTGGGGTTTTTGTTAGTGTGGCTTAATGGGGGGCAGGGCATTATTTTTGGTGAAATTTATGAATTTTGTACTCTTGACATTTATTTGATATTTATTTGATTTAATTTCTAATCAACCAGTAATTGATTTTATTAATGAATGAAAATTAATTACTAACCGAAGTATAATAAAAGTCAGTGCTGCACTATTTTTGAAAAGCCTACTTTGTATTTGTACCTAAGTACTTTACAGGCATAATAATGATATTAAATATAATTATTTAAGCGAATTAGTTTTGTTATGCTTTTAATTTGAAACCGAATTAGTTTGAATTGCCTTAATAAGTTATCGATAATTTAGCAAAATAAATAGAATAAAATTTAATGCAATCACATTTTAGTTTATTCTTCTTAACGATGAGGTAGCGAAAAGTCATCTGCTCCTTATTAGAAATAATAATAATTTTTCCGATTTCCCCTATCCCGCATGATTGAATGAATTTGAATTTGAAAAGGTCGAGCCAAGGAGTACCAGGAGATTTGGTGGCTCCTAAAACACTCAGGCTAAAGAGCCCATTGTATTTAAAGCTCTGGAAAGGGGGTAGATAGTCAAGTAGGGAAGGAGAAAAGTATTAAAGAAAGAGATAGGAAAAAATAGAGACAGAGATAGAGATAGTTAGTCCTGTGAGATTTTTCCAGATTTTTTGGCAAATCTGTAAATATCCTCCAGTTTTAGAGAACGAATATTACTCATTCTCATGACATCGGAACCCAATACTCGTAGCCGTGCTCTAGCAAAGGCAGGACACTCACAGAGAAAGTGCTCAGTGCTATCCGCCTCCTCCAAGCATGACAGGCATACCGGGTTCTCGATGATTCCAATGGTGGTCATATGCTGACCCCATGGGTTGTGTCCTGTAATGATACCGACCATCAACCGAATATCTTTCCTTCTAAGTTTTAGTAGAAAGTTTGACAGTTTTCTGTTCGGAATTGTCACAAAACACTTTGAAGTTCTGCAGCGTTCCAGACCGGACCATCGCTCTTTATGTAGATTGCCTACATAATCGCTGCCTACATAATCGGGACTGATTCCTATTATTGGCTCTGGCCTCTGTAGGGGCACCGCTGATCCACGCTTGGCCAATTCGTCGGCAATTCGTTTCCTTCAACACCGGAGTGTCCCGGAACCCATATAAGTACAAGCCTGTTTTGTCTTGCGACAGAATTAAGCTTCTTCTTACATTCTTGAACAATCTTTGAGGTTTACTTCGCGTTCTCCAGGGCCTTCAATGATCCCGCATGATAGTCAGTTCTTTAAATGCAATGAAATGACTTATCGCGCCACTCCAAAAAATCATCGCGCAATAAGGCATTATTGGCCTTCCCTCACGATCTTTGTGGGTCGTATCAAAATCAACGCTTTTGAACCGTCTAAATTAAAATTCTCAAATTGAAAAAGATGATTCACATTCTCCAAAAGCCGTGTGGGTCACACAACGGTTTTTCGCTGCTAGTTTCTTTAGATGAAACCAAAAAATTAAGCTTCCGACGATCAGGATTTTGTATGCACAAAAGTTGACATGGTCGGATCTACCAAAAAGCCTAAGTTTTTTTTGGCTTCGAAAGAATAGCACACACCGATTTGAATGCCCAAAAAAACTCCGTTAGTAAAGGCATTACTTAAGTTAAGAAATTGGCAATAATAACTTAATATGCCAATGTTTGATTTTTATATTTTCTATTACATCTGCTTAATAGTTTGAGTCCTTTAATAAAACACCAAATAAATTATTTTAGGAAATAATTGCCGCATAAATTTCTTTGTAAGAATTATGAATTCGAAGACATGCAAGCCCGCTCGCCGCTCTCATTTTACGTAAGACTGAAACTTTAGAATCTAAAATCTACAGTTTCTTAAGATCTTAAGTTAAATAAAGTTTTAGCTAATCGTACCTCAAGGGCCAAATAACATCTATGGCTTGTGTTCAAAAGTTAACGATTACTTCTCCACATTTTCTCCTTTCTTCATTGCAAGGAATCTCTAATTTTCCTCTACTAAACCCACGCGACCTTATCTACGACCAGAATGAAGGTAATCAAAATTTCACTGATGGTTAAAGTCGATGACATACCAATACCGACTGTACGTGACTTTCGACAGTTTGCTGTCCTTATCTGCGCCAGCACTGCGTTTGCCACTAAAGTGCAAAGCCGCAACAAGTACCGACAATACTGTAAAAATATTGCTCTAAGGAGGGATAAGAGATCTCTCGAGAACTTCGCCTTCAACATCTACAATGTAAGGCATCTACGCTCTTTGTTAAGGAGCATTTCACTGTGCTGAGTAAGCAGTTTCTGATGGAGGTTGAGCCTCCTCCTAGGCGCATCAGGAAATATCTCCATGACTTGACTGGCGAGATCCACGACTTCACATCCACTGGACCTCCCAGTATACGGGCTGGTTATAAACGATATTGATCGGGAGTTCCTCACCACCGTCATCGAAGCCCCAATACTACCTATTACACACGAACACCTTCAGCTCCCACGTAAGATCCGCGTTGCTAAAGCAATTACGTAACGGAAACTGTAGGAAGTTGAACACCTGCCTAGCCAGAATCGACCACTGCATACTCAACAAATGTCATGCATGTGAAAGTACACCGCATGATATAACCATAAATTAACGTGACCCATTAAACGTACGCATTCAACACGTCTTTCTCTTTGGATCCACCCTGTCGAAGCAGCATGTTTGCTGTGCCTACCGTTAGATGTGATTGACGATCACGGTCGGTGACTTCACCGTACCTAGCAGGACTTAGTAAACTGCTACAACAACAACAACGACCATATATAAGCTAGGAAAAATTTTAACTTAAGTTAAGTTGCGTTAAGTTATGTAAAGTTACGAGCGCCATTGCTGACTCTTCAACATGAAGATAGTTGCCATATTATCCAATGCAATTCAATACTACTAATAACTTCTGCTGGAAATCCCTTGAAATATTCTTGCACATCCGGCAATAAACTCAGCGGTGTCCCGACTAATCGATGCGTGTCGTTCGCTGTCGATTTTGGTCTCAAAGGCGTTTGTACAGCTAGACACTGATATGCACCGCATTTTGAAACTACACAACGAACTCGAAAAAATGCATAAGCTTAATAAAAATCTAGAGAAGTGACAGTTTTATGCATTTTGAAAATATAGACCACTACCTCAAAGATGTTCGGCTGAAAGGTTGGTTAGTTTAATAACAAGATACCCAAAGCGTTCTGCTGTTCGAAGAAAAAATTGCCTGGATTAAAATGCGTGACATTTTTATGAATTGAATTTCTGGATTTTTCTTTAATTTGCACAACGTTTGAAACTTGGATATAAGTGGTTTCTGTAGGAGTAATAACTATGTTTCCATAAAAGAATATTAAAACTAAATAGAAAATAAATAAAATGTCCAAACTTGTCTCTAGTCTTACTGTTATAGTTATTTAACGCAGTGTATATTGCCTTTGTAATTGCTTTATCTCTAATTGCTTTGAAGTGAAATATTCATCAAAATATTCAGTGGTCCAACTGTCATACATATATCGAATATAAAATTTCATAAAACTGGTTATAAATACATAAGAATCAAGCTTTAAGCATATTAGGTAAAATATCAGAAGCAAAATTTACCTAAATCGAAAAATTTGTAACACAAAAATGGTGTCCTAATATTCAAAGATGTACTCTATTACAAGTTTTTTATAATAGTTTTCATTTAGTACTAACATATCTTGACAAACTTTTTATGTTAGAACTTAGTTAGTAACTCTATTTAAAAATATTCCCAGAGCTTAGTTGTTTAATAACGGCACTGACTGCCGTTAGTCTCCAGGCGTCCCGTCGTTTCATGTTTAACAATATTGACGATTGTTTGAGGTTGTAGGTAGGCCATAACGTTCTGTTGATTTTGCATTTCGTCTGGTCTCTCCATCTACAATCCGCGATTCGAAGGTATTTTAGAGAAATTGTACTCTTGACTGCACCTAATGGTGTGAATACCGATTCTGCAACAGCGTTATTCATGGCAGATCCCCCTCTTTCCAGTTAATTTGCTTTTTCGTTAACTTCAATATTCCGATGTACCGGGACCCAGATTAAGGTAACATTATGGTTTTCGCTCAAGTTGGAAAGGCTATTCCTACTTTGATCCACCACTATAGATGTTGTTGTAGCTGAATCCAGTGCTTGGATTGCAGCTTGGCTATCCGAAAGAATAGCAATATTGCCCTTAAAAGAGAAATCTGCGATCATTAGCCTACATGAAGAGGTGCTACTAACTAAAAATATTCCTTATACGCGCCAGCTGAGCTAAAGCATAATTTTCAGGTTTAGGATCACTGTTTGTTACCCCGCCATGCGTACATTGCAAGTTGCTATAACTGAAAAAAAAAATTATATATATATATTTGCTATATGTCGGTAGTCTAATAGAATAGAATAACACATGTAATCAGAGGTACAAAAGAGCATGTTGGCTCCATTTAGTGGCCGCATCTGTATGTGTGTGTATGTAATAGGTATGAATAGCGGCATTTAGAAAAACAAAGCGTGATAGTTGTAAGGCCATAAATAACTCAGAAAAATTTTGTGGAATGTAGCTGTAAATTTTGTATATACTTCTATTTTCTATTATTTTCTTTTGAATTTTTGCATAGTAAATAGCATGTCGACTTTCCAATCCTTGTCTTGACTGCATTTGCATGCAATTTTTTTAACAAAAGCATTTCGACTACGTTTCATTTACGTGAATGATGTTAAAAAAATTTCATTAAACATTTAATTGGTATAATTAGATCGATACAAACTTGATTGTAATTGAATTGCAGACAGCAAAACATCGCAAACGGACGAAGAGAAGCAACGCGACCGGCAACGCAGCGAACGTGAAGCGAAGAAAGAGGAACAGGACGCCATCAATTACAAGGTGAGTAAAAATTAAATGAAAAATATTGACACTCGTAAAAGGAAAGAAATAAGAAAATGATAAAAAATAAATAAATAAAAAAGTTTGAAAAAGAAATGAACGGTATATGTGGACAGTAAAAGTATGTCAACGCATGGTTTTTAAAGTCGGATTTATTTTCACACGCAAACCTTTTGCCAGTCACTCACTTAAATTTATAATTTTCCTTCCTCCGCTCACCTATGCAGCGCGATAAAGAGGCACGTGAGGCGCGTTTGCTTGATTTGGAAATACGTCGACAACAGAAGCGCGAAGAGCATAAACAACAACATCAGCTGCAGCAACAACAGCAGGCACAGGGAGGACCAAGCGAGAAGAGTCCACCTACAACATCGGGCCAGTCACAACAACAACAACAACAGCAGCAACAGCAGCAACAACAACAACAACACGTGACTGGTGGCAGCAGCAGTAGCGGGACTACAGCGCCCCGTATACAAACACCGCCAGATCGTTCCTGTCCGCCAGCGTTTCGAAGTCGTTCCATCGAGCGTGAGCTACATTACGAGCGCAAAAGGTATTCGGCGCCGGAAACAGCCGAAATCAAGGTGAGTGCCAAGCGGCAAAGTGTGTTGAAATACAATATATGTCTAAGTATATTATATATAGGAGCATATGTGTGTGCGTGTGTGTGTAGCGATTGCAATTTCCGTTCGTTCGTCGCAATTTGGACAGCTCATTAAAGTGTCGGCATCATTGGTTTTAATTTTGCTCAGCTCCTCACATACATATACATATGCTCATATCTCTACTTACACACTTACTAGCAGACAGTCGTACATATGGTGTGTACGTTTACTTTTTAATTTAGTTCGGCAGCCAGGCAAATTGAGTTTTCCGTTTTCATTTCCCTTTATTCCACTGTATTCTTCACATTATCCTTTCGTCATCAAGTCAATTTATAACATTATTTCATTTCTTTCTATTTTTTATTAATTTTTTCGTTCTGTAAATACATTTTGCAGGAGGGTGTAAGCACGACACCATCACCGCAGGCAATCACTGGACCGCCGCCAGCCACACATCATTCGGTGGTGGCGGGCCCTCCGGCAACAGCAGCAGCTGCTACAGCTGCTATAATACCCATATTACCGCTTGGAGTTGCCACGCTGCGTGATGACTCCACGGAATCAGAGCAATCCGTGACGTGTACGCAGGCCCAGCCAGATGCGTATCATCGCATTATGTGAGTAAAAAAAATATTTTTATATTTATAACCTTGCAATGAGTTTGAAGCCACTTAAATTCGTAGCGGATATTAAAAAAAAAGACAGAAAGCAGGAAATTGCTTATTTTTGGCAGAAGTGGATAAAAAAATTATGGAAAATAAAACAAAAAGCGGAATTGATAATAAATGAAGAACAATTTTATTATTGATGAGATAAGACATATGTTTTTATCATACTTATACATCTATGCGCTAAGATATATGAGTATTTGTTTTTAATTTTGCAATATTTGCTTATGTACAGTGCCGGTAAAAATAATAGCACAATGTTACCATCAGAAACTAAAGTACAACAAAAGCATTACTTGAAGGCCAACTAGCGCGATCACAACCGCCTTTATCATAAAAAGCTAGTATGAGGGTAGCGGATGATATTTATGGCATATTTTAATTTGAGATTCATTTACTAATTTCGCTTGAAAAGAAAGTGCCTTTTCTCTTGGTGTTTTTTTTGGACATTGCCCACAATTTTTATAACATTTGGGTTATTTGAAGGTATACTCGTAAGACGTAAACTGAAAACATTGTAAACAGTTACTATTGCATAATGTACAAATATATAATAACGGTTGTTTTCAGTTCGATGTCTAGATAGATATCATTTGAAAAAATTACAGTTGCTTGGCCGCTGAACCCTAGAAGAAGAAGAAGATTGAAAAAATTTCACAGTAACGCTGTAAATCGTCTTTCTGTTATCGGGCAATAGAGACACGTTTTCGAAATACACCCAACTTTGTTTTTTACGGTTGATACGTTCTTTAGAAAAGCGGCAGAAAAGAAATCGTGAAAAAAATATTACTTTTTATTTCTTATGGTTCGAGGGAGAAAAAAAGGATCACATATATTGGTAAATTTGGGGATAGTTCCACAATTTAACAAAAATCGTAGAAGAAGAAAAATTCGACATATATATTTTCTTCAAAAACCATGCTAAAGAAGTAATAATTAAATCCATATTAAATAAATTTAAACAAAAGCAATTCATTTTTATTAAAAAAATCTAGTTTAGTAAACAGTGAAAATACAATTCATAAGTACAAAAAAATTCAAATTGAAATTAGGGAAAAATAAACAAATTTTGCAATAGTTCTACACAGCATTGATGCAAAAGTTCATCAATTAAATTTCTTAGCCAAAGCAACGAAGGGGAACAGAAGCAATGAAAGTAATGGGAAATCACTTCTTGGCATGTCTGTGCCATCCCGAGCAGATGCACTTTTTCCGCCTTGGCAGTAATCTGTGCTCCCAAATGTTTCATGGGCTACAAATACACTTCCTACTAGAAAAATATGGATTTCTCCAATAGACATTTCTAACGAAACTAAAATTAGACGAATTAGAACCATTAACCAACGTTTGTGGCGGTATACTTCTGGAGGTCAATGAAATTCGAAAGGAAATTGCCCTCCTACAAGGAGACCCATAACCAATCATCCCATTTCGTTTTTGAATAACAAATTTTTATTTTTGTTTTGTTTTTTTGCCTAGGGTCTCGACAAGACTTTTCCATCGTATGCGGTTCTGAGGTGTTGTTTTTGCACCGTCCCATGAGATGTCGGCATCTGCTAGTTCGCGCAACACAGACCTTCTACAAGTTTTGTTTGGTCGACCGCGACCTTTGCTGCCTCGCGGGTTCCAGTCCAGTGCCATTCTTGTGATGATATTTGGTGGTTTCTCAATGTAGGTCACACATCGCCACTTTCTGCGTTTGATTTGTCTAAGGATGGGTTCTTCGTTTGTTAATCTCTACAATGCCTCGTTATTGATGGTGTTTGGCCAAAATATTCTGCAGATGATGCGGAGCCATTTGTTAATGAAGGATTATACCCTCTGTGTGATGGTGTTAGAGACCAGCCATGTTTCGCTTCCTCCCATATTGTTTAGCCTTTGCTTTGTTTAGCCTGCAGTTGACATCTTCATCTGACATCTGCCGTGATGATGCAGCCGAGGTAGCAGATGCTTTCAACGAATTTCTCTGGGAATCCGTCAACCAATATCTGCCTTGCGTTATTGTGGTTAACTCTCATAGGCTTGGTCTTGGCGATGTTGACCTCCAGTCCGACAGTACGTGCCAGCGCGACTAGTTTGTCCGCCTTCGCTGGCATATCAGAGAGTTTGTGAGAGAAAAGACAGATGTCATCGGCGAAGTCCAGGTCCTCAAGGTCCTCAAGATGTCTGGTGAAACTCCATACGATGCCTTTTTGTTCAGGGTCAGTTGGCTCATGACGTCATCAAGGACGATGGTTGGTAGTGAATTGATCGCTGATATCGCCTTTGTGAAGCACTGCCAGTTCGGAGTTCTCGTAGAGGGCTTTAATGAGGCGGATTATCTTGGGGTAACTCCCTTTCTACTCAGTGCGTCTCGTTTAATAGTGTCTAACGCCTTCTTAAAGTCTACGAACAGCATGTAAATAAATAAAAACAATGATTTTAAGGGAAGCTAATCTTTATTTTGAGTTTTACCCCTTCTATTACTTGTCTGTTTGTATACTGGAGCTGTCTAGTTTACAAGTGTCAAATATGATTGATGTCATTTGAAAAAATTATGAACCTTCCGGAAGGGTGACTAATTTTGCGCCATCTTCTATCTCTTACGCAAAAGTGATGAGTTTTGCTCTTACATCTTATTGTCTGTCCCCCTACGATCAATTACCGAATTTAAAGCCTTGGATGTATACTCGTATTTCGACCCCAAGCCTAACTTCACCACCCACATAAATGTTTTTTGTTTTTAAATCGTTTGCGATGGTGGGCTTTATGTGCCGTAATTGTTTGGTGTTCTCCGGCCCTTATACTCTTAAACTATTATACTCGTATCTAGTGTTTTTTGCTTTGCGCTGAATGCGTTTCAAAAAAGATTTGGTAAACTTAGCCTAGGTGTGCAATGTTCAACCTGTTGAATAAGGTTTATATGAACAATTGGTTGCTGCTGATGGCTTGGTCTACAGAAACAAGTTTCTACGGATTTGTCGATAGTGGCATGCGGGGTGTCTTTCTGCTGCAGTCAGAGCAGTTAGAGGTGCTAACTTGGCGGTGTGATCAGCTAGTTCGTTTTCACGAATCACAGTCTATATTTTCATATTCTATTGATAGCTTTCGATCAATATTATGTCAATAACTATTGGTCACTGTGGAGGATGCGAACAATTTGCATTCATGCATGTTTTAATAAAAAAAAAATCTTAATTAAAAGTATACACTCCATTACCAAGAATTGTGAGCTTTTGGTGACACCCTTGTGCAGTTTTTTCCATACGCCGCACATTCGTTACATGGGGAAAATGCACAAGTTTTAGAATTAAAAAAAACCCAAATATATTTATTTTGCTAAAAAAAAAAACTTGGGTATTTAAGGGTTAAGAAACAATTGCAGATATGTGTTTCTTCTGCATCCAATTTTGTTTTTGAATAACTGAAAATCTTTATTTTGACTTTTACGCGCTTCATTGCTGCTCTGTTTTTATACTGCAGTTGTCCAGTTCTCACGTGTCAAATATGTAGGACGTACGACACCATTCACAAAAATTAAAAATCTTTCGAGAGGGTGATTAATTTTGCGCCACTCTGTAACATTCGCATTTAGTTGCATTCCAAGGTATCTAAATTAAGTTAAGAAAATTCTATGTTCATCCGCATTCAAAGTCTAGTACTCGCATTTAGGGTAAAAAAAAGAAGCAGCTTGCAATTATTTGTCCACTGTTGCTTGAAGTAGTCCCCAGAGGCCAACATTGCAGAACTAATGAAATAATCGATTCTTGATTTTGTATGGCAAATGCTCGTACACAGTTACACATTCGCACACACTAACAAACGACCAGTGTATCGATTTTTACTTGTATTTTTTGTATGAGCTTGTGGATATTTTCGTTTTTTTCGTTTTGCAATTTCACTCAATTATTCGTTGCAACTGAGAGGGCAACTGCCGCAATAGGGGCAGCAACTGGTATGTGCCTTCACGCCCCAACAGCCGGCAGCAGCGTGGCAAACGTAAATTGCATTGCATTTTAAATGCAATCACGTTGCCAAGGAGTGAAGCGGAGCGCGTGAGGTTGTGTACTCATACAGCTTGGATGGCTAGTTGGCGGGCTGGCTGCTTTTGGTCGACAGCAAGTTGCTCACACGGCTGACTTTGGTGGGATAGTTGGTTAGTTTGACGCTGTTTGGTTAGCCTTTTTGCGGGTGTTGCTATTGCTGTTGCTCGAGTGCAGCTTCCGTCGCTGCCCGCAAGTGTGCACAGCAAAAAATGCAACTTACAAACATACGTGTGCGCGTATTTACTGGAAAAATCACTAGAGCATGCGAGCTCGTTTACGCAGCTACCCACCTAAGTATGTATCAACTCGAGTTCATATACACATACATATACATGGTTGCTGTCGCTGTTGAAAGGCATGCATTTGTTTGGTTTTTCTTCAAGGCACTCTCTTACATCTCAGTGTTTTACGCGTCGGTGTGTTGTGTAAGGGCTTGACTGCCACGTTGCAATGAAGTCTCGTTGGGCGGTAAACTTGAGTAAGAAATTTAATGTGAGTTCTGCTGCAGTGGAAAATTCTATTTATTATTATTGGCATATTTTTTGTTTACATGCGAATTTCATTAATTTTCTTCTGCTGCTTTTTTACTGAAGGATAGTGTCAACAACTGAAGCCTACTTTTTAAGCGATAGCAGCTAAATTTATTGTATAAAAACCCACGGGCTGTCACCTCGGCAGCATCCCCCAAAAATTTCTAACTTATATTTTTTGCTCTCACAGCACCAATTACCCATTTTACAACTTTTCAGAGTATTCGACATTTTTTTTATACCAGCATTTATTAAGTTTAATAATATTTAAATATCATTTAACTCCTCCTCAAAAGTCATTGAACTAATAATCTCAAAAACGTTAAGAAAACTGAAGAAAAATTTGAATGAATTTGAATTTTTTCGAAGAAATCGTAAGAATTACTATTAATAACAAAGGTTGAAAAAATTAACGTTTTTATAATTTTTTTTGTGGTACAAATAGTGCGAATTTAATGATATAATAATATTGCAGGTGGAAAATATTTTCTTAAATTTTTATCACAAATTAGAACCAAAAAATCAGATTATCGCTAAAAAAATGTCATGTACGGTTTTGTGAACTTAGCTCTCAGAGTTACCTGACAAATTATGTGACGAAGTACTGCGCAAAATTTCAGATTTGTTATTATTATTGATATTTTGAGTCATGGCGTACAAGTACGTAAAACAAAGAACTTTCAGAAATAGGCTTTAATGCCGAGTAGGTACAGAAACACGATCTGAAGCAACGGATGCTCCAGTTCTCATAACCTACTAAATTTTGCTCCGCTCGACTTGAAATTTTCATTTAAAGAAATAAAAAAACTTGCAGTTTTTACTCGGTATCTCGGATACTCGGATTTTTCAGCTTTGTAAATACCTAAGAAGTATTGGGTAGGAATAAGTTCTTAACGTTTATATATATATGTATATATTTGGCGCGTACACCTTTTTTGGGGGTTTGGCCGAGCATTATTTTCGAGCATTTCCCAGTGCCCCATGCCCTCCCAGTCGCACCGAACACAGATCATGATCTCCTGGATCCATCCACTCCTTTCTTTGCTTCATATTGATGTATAGGCACCATTTCTCATCTCCTGTGACGATTCGGCACAAATAGCATTGTTTATGACCGCGTGTTGCTCGATAGCGGGCGAGATGCTGAGAAGAAATTTGAAGGACACTTTCATTGTTTTTTCATTGAGCTCGTGAGGCACTAGGCTCCCAATTTTTCGTTAAATCCCATTGAATTCAACAATTCAACTTTGCAATCCATTTTCGTGCTGTAGACTCGCCTGAGACATCTTCTCCATACATGTCGCAAATTCACGGGCTGCTGCGACAGCTTTTTGACCTTGATGAAAATCAAAGAAGAGCAGGTGTCGAAAATGTTGATTTTTGCCTGCTGGGTATTCCATTTTTAAGCCTCAAAACTAATAAAAAATTAAAAAAACTCAAAAACACAGTTAACATAGTTTTGTAGAGCAGAAAGAGTTCTATCGAATGAATACTTACCCTTTGCCAAACAGCAAACATTTCGTTGTAAAATAAAAGAAAATATAAAAACGCTTTGAACTTATTCCCCAACTCAATATTTAGCGAGTACCATTCGGCTAAATGTCCAAAGTTACAATAAAATTCAAAATTTTGGGCTAGGCATTTACGATTAAAGGTTAAAGTTAAAATATGCAAATTTTTCAATATTTAAAAACAAAAATAAAAATTTGAAAATTTTCAACTTACTTTGTAAATTCCCTGCACTGATCTGATTTGATCGATGAACGAGTCGTTTGAAAAATTCGTTTGTTGCAAATTGTAATTCTAATTGTAAGTGCTTGAGGTGAACATTTATTTATTTTTCGACATAATCTCCCTCTACACTTCGTCCAACTCTGTTCTGGTTTATTGATCCCTTCCGAATAATAGCGCTTGTTTAAGTCTAAATAATATTCGTTTCTGCAATCACCTCCTCGTTTGAATAAAATCTTTTTCCCGCCAGTGATTTCTACAAATATTAGTCTGAGAAACGAGTATAATAATATAATAGGTATGTGAAACGAGTTGGAGCTCTATTTTTATTAATTTTGCCCCAATAACTGCTGATGCGTGAGGTGGGGCGTTGTCATGATGGAAAAGTAAAATTACTCGACTTCCTCGGTTCAAACGAATGTGAAACACAAGGAAATAGACTGATCTGGCTGAACTAAGTTTCATGTGTGTTCTAATATAAAGAGATGCTACTAACTGAAAATAGTCGGGACTTTTCAAACGTAAAATAACGTGAAAACTCAAAACTGTAAAATCGAATCCAGTATATAAAATTTATCAAATATATTGAAAAATTGTACCCAGGGGCGGATCGTGACATTGTGGGGCCCTGGGCTAATGTTACTCGGGGGCCCTGTTTTCTATGGTGATGCAGTATATAGTTATGTATCAGAAAAAAATCATCTTATAAAAACATTTATTTATCAAAACAAATATGACAATAAAGAATATTAAATTACAAATCAATCTTTCTGCATTTTCGTGCAGCGAATTCCATTATTTGCTCATCAACTGCTAAATCCTTTGTTAGATCACAATTTATCGAAAGAAGAGATAAATGATTAAGTCGATCGTTCGACATTGTTGTTCTATACTTATTTTCAATATATAACACCCTGGAGAAAGAGCGCTCCGCTTCGCAGCTGGTGATGGGCAACGTCAAAAAAATTTTTAAAATGGTGTAACAATTAGGAAATACACCAACAAGTTCCCTTTCATGGATAAGCTTATAAATTTCACTGCCAGAGGTGTAGCAGTCTGATTTAGATTGTAGTAAATATAATTTTAATTGAATGCATTCATTTACTAAATTTTCATCTACGTCATCTGAATAATATTTTACAATATTGCGTACACTTTGCAGATCCACGCTTTCCTGGTTTTTATTCTGCAAACCCATTAAAAAATAAAACTGTTTGCTGGTTGTCTCATAGACTTGACCCCCTTTCATTTAAATCCATAATTAGCTTATACAATGCAACGTTTAGCGTGTCTCTTTTAAATTTTTCTGCGCCGCACACTGAGACTTTAGCAGTAGACTTATCGGCAAATTTTGAAGTAATTTGTCTCTTGTAAACGTCGCTGTAATTTGTTTCCACACTAGTACTTAATTTTTTAGCTTTCCCTTCGTACTCTTTTAGCTTCTGATCCGAATGCTGTCGTGCCTTAATTTAGTGCCTTCGCAAATGTTTAAGCCAGGGCTCTGTATTTTTTTATTTACTACATGAAACCTCTCCAAAATTTCTTCACAAAATGTGATCAAAATTGCAAATGACAGTTTCGTCAGTTTATTAAATAAACTTCGTGCCTCTTTTCTGAAATCAGCTTTCTCATCCTCATTTTCGCTAAAGTTTTTAAAATTTTCATAATTTCAGAATAATGATTTTTTAAAGCTTTGACTTTTTAACGTAAATTTTAGTTGCATTTCACGATGTAACAATTCCCACCTGTGGGTTGAAGATGAAAAGAAAACATATATTTTTTGCACCACTCCAAAAAAATTTACAATTTCGGTTGCAACTTCAACACATACTTCAGCAACTAGGTTAAGGGAATGTGCAGCACATGGTACATAATCCGCACTTTTATTTTTTTGTTTAATTAATGCTTGGACACCTTTGTACTGACCCGACATATCTGTTTTTGATAAGTACGATATTGTTGGTTTCGGTAACTGTAATTTTCGTTTTTCGGCTCCACTTTTATATTTTCTTGTAGACATTGATATGATTTTGGTATTCTAGAAATAATCAAAGAACAGAATTAACCTATAATCGTTGAGATAATCTAATAGGTACTAATATTTTGTACAAGTAACGCAATTTATTAGAAAAAACATGCGAATAAATTTTTGAGTGGATGAACCCGACCGCTGGATGAGGAATAATTTTCTTAACAACTCCTGTCGATTTGTTTGGTTGAAGCCACCGGTAAACTTAATTTGTTGAAACCGATTGGCGCTACCGATTATTTCACAAATCATAAATCACTAGCCTCTACAGATTTTTGGTTCCATGTAGAGCTGGCCATAATTCGAATTCCCATCCACCCTTACAGAATTTACAGAGAACACTTATGTACTATATAACTAGATTTACTTACGAAGTTGATGCAATTGCCTTTGCTTTGTTCTGAATATTCCATGGAGCTTCACCGTCTCTTTTCAAAATTCGATACGTATTATCGCACCAAAACTTTTTTTAAGATATATAGTAACTTTATTAGCAGCACACAGCCAGTTTTTGTTTATTTTTGCACTTCGAAGACAAGCATGAACTAAATTCTTGATCTACGGGGAGTCCCCAATATATACGCAATACACACGCACGCTATAAAATACACCGTCTATAGACAAGGGAAGTGGCAGGTGAATTACCGATTCGTTTTATGGGCGCGCACACGAGTTGATCGATTTTAGTTGCCAAACTTACGATTTTTTTTTTCGTTGCAAGTAACGTTCGCACACGTGAGCAAACAAAAGAACATATGTATATAAAGTCAAGTATCAATGTTTATGTCAGCGCAGGATCAGCATTGTCAAAAAGTGTCAGTACTTAATTAGTTGGCACTTTTACCGTTACACCGTTTAAACGGTTCTGGCCGTCTAGTGTTTTTAGTAGAAAACTAATGTGAGTGTGGTAGTAAAAGGGCATTGTAGGGCATTCGTATTTTATTTTTATTGGTGGCTGGGGGCCCTTTGCAACCACGGGGCCCTGGGCTGAAGCCCAAAAAGCCATTAGGTAGATCCGCCACTGATTGTACCCCACTTGCTTGACTTGTGTCGCTGATTCTATTCACCGCTAAGGATAACCTCCTACCAAAGTAGAAAATTCTATTTTAAAGCCAAAACCATTTTGAAATTTTGTTATGCAAAGTTTTTAATAATCTAACTAAGAGCATTTGCTGAATTAGAAGGTGGGTTCTTTGCAAAGAACTTTTACTCATACGATTGATTGGTTTTGGCATATTGTATATGAATATGAAAGGGTAACTAACGTTTTAACAAACTGAGGAAAAACAGCTTGTGCGGTTGCTCTTAAATTCTCTCTCTGAACTTGGATTAGGTTTTGGGATGTCTACGAAAGAAGTTTTTTAAAGTTTCTGATATTTTAGTTATTCTCGGTAAACTGTTCCAAAGCAGAGTTTTTAATATCAAAGTCACTTGCCTTTTTTCAGAAAAAATATCAAACATTTATTTTTACACTACACACGCAAATTAAGTTTGTTTATACTAAATTTGTTACAATGTTTGAAAAACTGCTCTGTGAATCTTTTATTAATTTTTAACGGCAATTCGCACCGAACTAACTTCTTTCTTATAGCAGCTGAATTTTTTGTGATAGTTCACTTGTCTGATCCTCAAGGCCATTCTATAACATTTCTACTGTCTCCCATACTCAATTCTATATTGCTTCATGAATAAAACTTTTTAAAGGACTTTAAAGTTTCAAAAGACCAATTTTCCAAAAATTAGTTTTAAAATCTTATACTCAATCTAAGATATTAATATGGATATATAAGGAAAGGAGGATATATCCAGCTTTTAAAACGAATTGGTTTACTTTTCGCTATTACAAATATTTGTAGTAAAATAATGCCCTTTTAAAATTTTAAACTGAAATATCCTTGAAATTTCATAATTTATACTTTTAATATGATATTATTATGAATAATGAACGAAAAAGAATATGGCCAGCCCTTAAGAACAATTTGTTGTTTCCTTTGCGCCAGAATAAATACTTCTTTATATTCATATCCAATACGAAGCGAGGAGCGCTATTCCAGGAACAACCAAAGCCTGAGATTTGAATGGTATAGGACATGGTTTTATCGAATTTCAAATTTATCAAACGCTTCAAGACTGAACTTGGCAATACAAAGAAGTAGGAAGGGTGATTCATTTTGACCACCTTCCATATCGGAGATTTACCTTCCGAAGAGTGGAAACTATTTAAAAAAAAATATAGTGGGTTTATTTTCTAGAGTAGTTGTCAAACCCAAGGCCTGCAGCCGTTACATCATGCTTAAACTTATTCAACTATGGGAAACATAGGAAGGTGTTCGCGACTCTGCTTTGTCTCCGAACTATTACCTATTAGCTCATTTTTATTTCGAACCGGATATGTATGTATATTTGTGTTGCCATAAATTCGGTGACAAATTTTAAAATGCATAGGGCGAGAACAAATTCACAGAAAAAAGTTCTGTTCTTTTTGCTTTTGTTCGTATGCATTGTCTACTCATAAATTCTACTCAGCTTCGTGGCAAATTTTCGCTTGTTAACAATGGAGTGGGGAGCTAATGAAAATCGCATTGCAGTGACTGCATTACAAAAGTGTGGTAAACGTGCGAGTGAGATTTACGAATTGCTGAAAGAATTTAACATTTCGGGAATGTTTGTTTACTGCACGATCAATCATTTTCCCAAACGACTGAAGTGGCAAACAGAAAAAGAAGTGATCGTCCGCGCATGGTTCGAATCAGTGCAGCCACAAAAGCCATTCGAGAAAGAATTCGCAGAAAGTCATGTCCAGGGAAAAGAATGTAACGACCAGATCCATGTCAAGACTAATTAGAGATGATCCCCACATGAAAGCCTTTCGCGCTCAACAGGTTATCTTTTGACAACGCGCTTGAAGAAAATTAGACAGATGCAAGCAGCTTCTCTGGTGGCACGCGGTCAATGGCCATGAAAATATTCTATTCACAGATGAGAAAATTTTACTCTTGAAAACGTGTTTAATAAACCAAATGACAAAATCTATGCTAAAACTTCTAAAGACTCTAAAAATGTTGTTCCAAGGGTTAAGCGTGACCACCATCCAACCTCCGTAATGGCTTGGTGGGGATTGTCTTGTAGAGGCGTTACATCTCTTCATTTCTGCGAAAAAGAGGTTAAGAGCGGGGCAAAAGTGTAGCAGGAGGAGGTCTTAGAAGGCGTGCTGAGGCAGTTGAGCAGTATGTACGCTCTTCAGTAGAGAGCATTGGATCTTCCAGCAAGATTCCGCTCCAGCCCATAAGGCAAAAACCACGCAGCAGGGGCTAAAAAACAATATTCCTGGGTTCACAGCCGCAGGAAATTGGCCGTCTGGACTTCCAGATCTTTATATATTGGACTACAGTTTGTAGTCAGAATTGGAGAACTTGGCCTCTCGCAGGCCTCACAGAAATTTGGAGAGTCTCAAATAATCTTTGGTTTGAGCAGCGACGTCAATATTCATGGAAACCGTGCGTACTCCAATAGCTGAATGGCCTAATCGTTTGAAGGCTTGTGTAAAGCAAATGGTGACCATTTCGAATGAAAATTGAAAACCTTTTCGTTAATATTTACATTATTAAATGATTGGCGGCCGCCGTAGCCGAATGGGTTGGTGCGTGAATACCATTCGGAATTCAGAGATAGAACATTGGTTCGAATCTCGGTGAAACCAAAATTAATAAAAATATTTTTCTAATAGCGGTCGTCCCTCGGTAGGCAATGGCAAACCTCCGAATGAATTTCTGCCATGAAAAAGCTCCTCATAATAATATCTGCCGTTCGGAGTCGGCTTGAAACTGTAGGTTCCTCCATTTGTGGAACAACATCAAAACGCACACCACAAATAGGAGGAGGAGCTCAGCCAAACAGCTAAAAAGGGTGTACGCGCCAATTATATACCTATATATATAAATAAAACTGACTTTATTAAAAAAGTATTATAATTTAGTATCTATAACAGACCTAATGGCAAGACTAAGTAAATATTCCATATTTTATATGTACTTATGTCCGCATGTTACACAAATTTTCCCTATATTCCTACGAAATCAACAATTCTACAAATATACAAGTGCCAAAAGAGGAATGTAAGAGGTTAATGGTTGACATGTAGGGGCTGCGCCCCTTATCAACTTTTACCTTGCTTTCATCTATTTTAACTTTTGTATTCATACCTGGTTTTCCTTTTGCTATTCACCATTGAAAAGCCAGAAGACAAACACATGAAAAGAAGAAAAAAACAACAACAACAAAGATACCATAAACAAAAGCAGCTGCAGTGTCAGTAACTACGTCACAGCTCAGCTTCGCAGCGAGTATGCATTCACGTGTATGCACACATACTTCCGCACACAGGTTTGCAGACAAATGTAGGATATTTGTCAGCGGCAGCTCAGGCTTCTCTTTGTTTTCATTCACTTTTGTGGCTGCCGTCATTAGGAAAAGAACACGTAAATATGTGCAATGCATGCAAATTCAATGTTCATTGCTGATTTGAAGCGAATTCGCGAAAAAACATGTTACATAAAAACTTAATGTGAAAGAAAAAAGTGTTTAAAATGAAAATCATGGCAATCACTAATACAAAAAAAAAAAAACATCAAGAATTCCTGACAAATTGTGCAACATTGATGTAAAAAGCGTTAAAGCTCAAAAACATGCTGATGGTCAGCAAAAATGTCAATAAAAACAACGTTATTGCATACTCAGACGCTGCTGCCAGTGTTTCGCAATTTTTCCGCTAAAAATTCGACTCATAAGCCGCTTGTCATTTCGTGTGGCAGTCAAGTTAAAAAATGTTGTCAAAGGGCTTTGCGACGTTGAAGATTTGAGCTTTCCGTCTGGTACTGTTGCGAAAGCTGCAAAATCGTTGTTTTTACTTTTTGTTTGCACTTCACTTGACTGCTGCATACCACGTGCTGCAGTTGCTTGATTAGACTCGCGTAAGAGAGCGACATTACGAAATTAGAGAGTATGAGGGCATGAACTTGCCATACAGAGTCAATGTGAATTGAAGAGCACGAAAACTGGCAGAGAAAAGTTGCTAGTCAGCGTTTTTAAGAACCTTTAATAGAAATATTAGGGTGGGCATAGTCCTTTATGAATCTAAATTGCTAAAAAATAATATCATACACTAGGTTGTTGACTAACTTGAGTTATTCGGCCGCCGTGGCGATATAAAACTGTAGGTCCCCCCATTTGTGGAAAAACATCAACACGCGCATCACACGTATATACATATATATGCATATATTATATTTTAATATATTAATTATTACCACGCAAACTGTTGGGCGTACATAAATCAATTCTTTAATCATATGGGAGATGGAGAAAATTTTTGTAAGATTTGAATTAGTTTCAAAATTATGCTGGATTAGTCGAAATTCAATGTGCACAAAGAAGCAAACGCATTTTGACACAATTAAGTCGCATGGGATATATGCATGTCAACCATGAACTAAACTAAAGTCATCGACAAGTCAAACTAAATGAAAATTATTTGCGCACGAAGGACTTCAAAGCAAATAGTACCCTGTTTTTTGTAATAATTGAACATGCCGTGACTTTGCCCTTAAGGCGTCAATGCTGGTCAATTCTGAATAGTATACCATATTTTAGTGGCTAAAAGTGTTCGAAAAAATATGCCAAGCTAATTGCAGATGTAGAATCATTCTTGACCAAACGGCGCAAGCTCCCAGACAACATTTCAAACAAATGAATTTTTAAGCATTAAAACATAAAATTTATGGGAATACTGATTTGGAACCAAGGATTGCTTTTTATCGTAGATCAAAAATAAAATGCATGGTCAACGTTTTTCGTCGCTCGAAAAGCAGTAAATTTCAATCCAAATTATATGTAGTTACTACAATCAGTGGGGAAATGGTGTTTCGAACATTTTTTCAATTGCTTGCAAAAATATATTTACCTTCATAAGCAATATTTTGGAGGAAAATAAAATCATTCTCGATAAATATTTATTTTTAGTTGCACCGGGGCCAATGCCTAATAGGCAGACAAGCTCAGTGGGTGGATGGGACACATGAATTCTGCACAAGCTGTCAGGATGAATAAGAAGAAAACACGATCTCGCACCTCCTGAGGCATTATTCTGTTCTATCCAGATAATTAGATGATAGACAATTTTTTAATTAATTGGAAGATCTCAGTATTGTGGAAATCAGGGGTATTTTAAAATGTTTGAAAAGTAAATACTGGTTTCGGGAGAGATAGGGAAACATTTCTCGTGCAACATTACACTGGTCGATTAGCCCGAATGTGTACAACAGTGAGTAAACATCAGTCCTAAAAAGATACTAACGAACAACATTAACAGAAAAGACTTACTTGGTTGCTCATTATTGCCGTATGAAAGCTAAATCATTGTCTAATAAAAACCGTATAAATCGTTACAAGTTTCGTACTATATAAAAAAATTAGATAAACTCAGCAATTTCATGGCTTTTAAGAAGAAACGTTTCTAGAAAAATTAGAATTTCTAGAAAAAGTAGAAATTCAAGAAAAAATAGTATTTCTAGATCCGCAGGAATCAAGAATTGGATCAGCGATTATAATGTAATCTACATAAAGAGCGATGGTCCGGTCTAGAAGGCTGCAGAACTGCAAAGTGTTTTGTGACAAGTCCGAACAGAAAACTGTCAAACTTTCTACTAAAACTTAGAAGGAAAGACATTCGGTTGATGGTCGGTATCATTACAGGACACAACCCATGGGGTCAGCAAATGACCACCATTGGAATCATCGAGGACCCGGTATGCCTGTCATGCTTGGAGGAGGCGGATAGCACTGATCACTTTCTCTGTGAGTGTCCTGCCTTTGCTAGACCACGGCTACGAGTATTGGGTTCCGATGTCATGAGAATGAGTAATATTCGTTCTCTAAAACTGGAGGATATTAACAGATTTGGCAAAGAATCTTGAAAGTCTCACTGGACTAAGTATCTCTATCTCTGTCTCTATTCTTTCCTATCTCTTTCTCTGATACTTTTCTCCTTCCCACCTTGACTATCTACCCCCTTTTCAGAGCTTTAAATACAATGGGCTTTTTAGCTTGAGTGTTTTAGGAGGGATCCCTACAAAATGCTGTATATCAAAATTCTTTTCGTACGAAATACTGTAAATTAACGTAACAAAATTCTGCTGTGACAAAATTCTGTATTTACAGAATTCTGTATTTACAGAATTCTGTATTTACAAAATTCTATACTGTCTTAAAAAAATTCTGTATTGACAAAATTGTGTATTGACGAAATTCTGTACTGATGAAATTCTGTACTGACGAAATTCTGTATTAACAAAATTCTGTATTGAAAAAATTTTGTGTTGACAAAAGTCAACGAAAAACATAGTTCTACGCAAAAATATGGTGGATTGCGTAGCCGGAGTCGGACTGATGAGGGTTATTTTTTTGAAGCGCGGCCGAAGGCCGCCCACGCGAAAAGGAGTTCTACGCAAAAATACGGTGGATTCTATCGAAACTGAAGAAAAAAAGTGCGCACTTTTTTATAAAATTTGTTGAATATCTTATCATTTACTTACAGCATTTCGTCAATACAGAATTTCGTCAATACAAAATTTCGTCAATACAAAATTTCGTCAATACGAAATTTCGTCAATACAGTATTTCGGCAATACAGAATATTTTTTACAGAATTTTGAAATACAGAATTTCGTATACAGGATTCTATAATACAGAATTCTGAAATACAGACTTTTGTATACAGCATTTTGTAAACAGAATATTGTATCATACAGCATTAGGTACCCAACCCGTTTTAGGAGCCACCAAATCTCCTGGTGCTCCTTGGCTCGACCTTTTCAAATTTCAATTTCAGTATTTCTAGAAAGATTCTTCGTTAGCAATTTTTTAGTTCATTGAAGTTTCGTATAATAAAGTGCAAGTTTGATGTTGTCGAAACATCTCCGTTTTTTTTATATATTAGTATTCTTATATGTATAAAATATTAACAGTGTTTTTCAAAATCTTCAAACTTACACTTTATTGTACTGAAAATTAATAATTTAAAAAACTGCATACTAAACACTTTTTTAGAAATTTTAATTAAAAATTATAGAATTGGGTTAGAAATTTGAGGATTTTTTAAATTTCTGCATAAAATTTAAAAATTGGATTTTTATGGTGTTTCTAAGACAATGCGCTATAGAATTTATACAAAAATAATGAAAACTAAAAAGAAACAGAAAAATAGTCAAAATATTGAAGTGTAATCGTTTTGTCACGGGTGTGCATATCTTTTCCTTTTAACTCTTGTTAAAGCAAAGATCGTGAGGCGCTGCCCGTTACATTTAGAATGAAAAATTACTCGCTAATGAGACTCGCCTATGATCTAAACCATCCTATATTTAATTTTACCTGCTAACTTCACAAAATATCTAGTTTTATAACAATAATTGTTATTGCTACTCTATTATTATTGTTGGAGATAGAGCACTCATTAGATTGTACCCCTCTTAAGGATTCAGGTAATGGCACTTATACCTGCTTCCCAGAGGAGCTTCGGTATGGCCTCCAGGTCCCAGGAATTATTCGTGCCCTCCATTATTGCATAGATAGTCAACATGATTCTTTTATAGTTGTACATTAGTGCAGAGCGTTCTTCAATTGCATATCTTGAACACTTGTTCTCTATTTTTAAAAAATTGCCGAACTCACAAGAAAAACTTTTCATTTTAATCAGGCAATAGTACGGTTTGTAAGTGCTTTCAGAATTCTAGTAGTAATTCACTGGTTATTATTGTATAAGCTTATGCATGCGAATCTCGGTGAAACACCAAAATTAAGAAAAAGATTTTTCTAATAGCGGTCGCCCCTCGGCAGGCAATGGCAAACCTCCGAGTGTATTTCTGCCATGAAAAAGCTTCTCATAAAAAATATCTGCCGTTCGGAGTCGGCTTGAAACGGTAGGTTCTTCCATTTGTGGAACAACATCAAGTCGCACACCATAAATAGGAGGAGGAGCTCGGCCAAACACCCAAAAAGGGTGTACGTACCAATTATATATATATATTATGCATTTTTTAAAGCCTTTTCGGTTGTAAGACCTTAAAAGCGCGCTGATTGTTGCACATCTAGGTTGACTAGTGTATTTTTTTAAATTTGTGATACCATGCACATTCTTTGGGATCACATTGTAAAAATTGTAGATTTAATACAGTTGTCATACGTTAATATGAAAAATAAAAAAAATTTAGTGAATTAAAAAAAATTAAAATTCGTCAAGTGAACCCTCTGTTGTTTAGAATATGCGCCTAGTAAAAGCTTAAAAAGTAAGAAAAACTCTCCTTCAAATACTTAACGGAAAGCTTTTCTAACATAATGTGTGCTTTAACAGTGCGCTGTTACATAGCGTCCTGCCATAACCGAATAAGAGCGCCAAGCTATGTTCACAGCTATTGACTAGGATATGCGACAGACATTTGGGCGCGCAGTTGACGCCACTAGAAACAATTCGCAAAACTTGTCTGGTTGACAATTTCTTATAAAAAATAAAACTTTTTGTTGAGTTGTTGCTAACCTCTATTCACACATAGTTGCTTGTAACAACACTTACTCGAATATGAAAGCAGCAAACTTTATTTTGTTGCTTTTATTTGAGTGCGTTCATGCATGTGAACTGAAGTTGTGCTGTGCAAAACAAAAGATGAAGAGGCTGCTGCTATAACGAATGTCATGCATGCAAGAACAAATAAAAATGCGAATGCACGAACTGGAGCGAATGCAGTTGAACAAGAAGCAGAAGAAGCTAAAGAGATACAAAAAATACGCGCACACATACTCAGTGTATGAGGCGCAATAATAAAGGAGAAACAACGCCTGTGTGTGTGTGCCTTGTATGCGTGCCGCTGTCGCTTTCGCAACTTTTTTTTTTCATCCCCCTGACATTTGATGGTAACTTATGATGTCTGTTGGCGGCTGACAACATGACGCTTTGCGGCTGCACTCCGCTGTGGTGGCAAGCTCACACTTTTCCAACACACAAACACATATGCACTTACATTTGCACTTCGCTCACTTACATTACTGAAATACGAGTATTATGCATGGTACTATACGCCTACACTGGCGTTGTGTAGTAGCTGGTAGACATAATGCACGTGTCCTTTTCCATTTCTGCCTTTACATTTTCACTTTTGTGCCTTCACTGTTTTCCTGTTCGTTGGCAGCACGTTGAGTGTTTAGTTTTGATCTAGTTGCGTCGCCGCCATTTTCGGAGGCATTTCGTTGGCGTGTAGACGCGCTGATAGCCGTGATAGTGCTAGTGTCAGTAATTTTGTGATAATTTTCGAATTAGAAAGGAATGAACGTAAATTAGTTAACTGAATTTTGAATACAAAGTCAAGAAGAAACTAATAAATTAATAACGAAAATAATGCAAAGTATCTTCTTTGAAGTACTAGATGAGTTATGTGCGTTGCAATGAAGTGAAAAAGTATTATATGCAAGCGAGTTGGAAAACTACGTAATGCAATTCCAGTGGCCTGCGGTCATTTAATGTTCGCATGCAAAAATATAAGTGTATGTGTTTTGCACTTCACACTTTTGCAACGACGTTATTGGACTTTTTTTTGTTATAAATTGCCTGCAGCTGTGGTGCACTTTGTCAGCTAGTGTCATTAAAACAAAGTTCAGCGCTCTTTCACTTTTCATAGCCATTCTCGATTACAGGCGCATCTGAACAGCAGCAGCAGCAGCAGCGAACTTTTCCTACGGAATTTCCTTTAATAAAATAAAAGGTAATTGTTTCATGATTTCACCGCGGAGTTTAATCTCTAATAATTTATATTTAAAGCTCGCTAATTAAAAATTAAAAATGTATTACATCTACGTGCATTATGCCGCACTGCAGCTGAGTTGCAATGAAAATTTTCATTTGCAACGGTGACACAATGCTTCTCTGATAGTTACAGTGCTGCGGCAGTCTTTTGTTGCCACTCTTACATTTTCATTTTAGTGATTTTTAGCGAGAAAGAATTCATTACTTAAGAGCAATGTTTGTATGTGTTTAGCTATTTGCTGAGACTGATTGAAGTACCTTGAAATGTGCATGGCGAAATATATTGGATCAGATTTGAAGTAGAACCAAGTAGAGGTCATGTTGATTAAATTAATTTATGGAGAAGAAATATTGCTTATTCGGACATAAAACACTTTTTGATAAATTTATTGAGCCTTGTAACCAGGGAGACTCTGGGTCGCCTTTGTGGGAAGACTATGATTTTTGGGTTGAGCTCCTATTGAAATGTCTTTATTTCTGTATTACTTTATTCAAGTCAATGGTAACAGCTTACTGACTTGTTTTATAGGATTACTTAACAAAAACTTAAGAACTAAAATTAAATAGTTTATTTATTTGATAAGACTCAATAAGTGACTTAATCAAAGACCTTGAAATCGCAGAAACATAAGCAAAATTTATATAAAATTGATTAAACTCTTCAAGTCCTCTTGTTAGAGGGGCTAAATTGAGGTAATTACATAAGGGCAAAACACTCTACTACTCACATTAAAACATAATTGTCACAGTAGACCTAAACAGTCAATGGTCCCGGATATTATATCGTATAAGCTTTGAACAAGTCTTCGGATCTCAAGTAATAAAACATTGATAAGCAACCACCTGGCTCTAAGGACTATCAAAGTGAAGAGGTTGAAGCAAAGCGTACAAACTCGCGTTAAACTCTTTCAAATCTAAGAGAAAGGGAGGAACAAAGCGGATTCCAGGCAACGGAGGTATACTCCAACTTTGATCGGAATTCAGTACTATATAAGATTTGTTTAGTGTATGAGCCTCTGAATACTAATGGCATAGCCTCGCAATAAAGCTAAGTTAGCATATGCCTTCGAAAGAATACAGTTAATATGAATAGCGAACGTAAAGGGCCAGACAAAAATAACACCAAGATCACGAATTTCATTGACTGAGACCCGACTTGCATTTGAAACGTAATAAGTTGAAAAAAGTGGATTGGTGGACTTGGAAAACGTCATGTAATAATTCTTACTAGTATGAACATGTTCCCGCCGGCGACCGAATTTGTTGTTCTCGGCATTTGGCGGCTCTGTAACTCCAAGATTGTATATCGCTCAGTGAGAGCTGCCGACTATACCTGCGTTAGATGTAAACTATTTCTCTCCTTTTTGCTCAGAAAACCGTTACCAGCATTCTCAGAAAACCACCCGAGGAGACAATTGCGTATATACCAACAATGGGATAAGCCTCCCAATGGGACATGCCTCAATGTACCACTAGTGGTACATGCCGGCGGAAACGTGTTGAAGCATAGTTCGTTTTGCAGAGCCTAATCATTCAGAGCATTCAAATGTTCTTGTAATATCAATGTATCCGACAGACGGGAGGATCCTGCGGAAAAATTTCAAATTATCTGCATAGAGTAAATGATTAGAATACTTGAAACGACGATCAACGTCATAAAGGAAAAATATAAACAAGATAGGACAAGGCATACTGTCTTGTGATCCTCCAGAAGTTGTATATTAGTATTTCCAATTTTAACAACTGGGATTCTATTTGCCATCAGCCATAAAAGGATAGCCAAGTCGAAGCTATAACCAAGATATATTTTTTTGCTAATTTTATGAACAGCTCTGCCTCTCTGTCTTGCGCTCTAAGAAAACTCAGCTTTCAGTGCCCCTTTTTGGAACCTACGGCGTGTTGAGTTGTTTTTTGTGAGAGTATCCGAGGTTAACTACGCTGAGTTTGCTCTACTGTTGAGAATCCTCTTAGAGCTAAATAATCTTTTTTATAATATTGATCCGGTACCGCCCTATGCAACAGTCCGTAACATCTTATTGAATTACTTTAACTATATTTATGGGAATCACGCTCCATCAAATACATACAGGGTGCGCCATCTTTTATGCCGGAATGTAAACGCTGAATAACTTTGTCTTTTACCAACCGATCGACTTCAACATTCATGTTTTCGATACGTCAGTTCAGTACAATTTCAACCATGGATCGCTTTACACCGAAACAACGCGAAATTGACGCTATAAAACCCGAAATGCTTGACAAGGGGATGAAAAACGCAGAAAAAAGATCGCAGTTTGTGATTGCTAATAAAGGTGGCCACTTGATTGAAATGGTGTTTATAAAATAGTTTTAATAAATTGTAAATAACCAAACCAAATAAAAATACCTCACTTATATAAATCAGTTTTTCTGTTTTCAAAGTTATTCAATGTTTTCATACCGACATAAGAGATGGCGCACCCTATACATCTTGTAAAGAGTGGCTTCGACGCTTCTAAACTGGCAATTTTGACGTAAGTGATAAACATCGGGAAGGGGCACCGAAAAAATACGAAGATACTCAACGAAAACAATTATTGGATGAAGACGCACCAAGAGTTCGATGATATGTCTAAAGAGTTGGATGTTGACAGATCAACCTACGTTAAACGTTTGCACGTGATGTGAATGGTCCAGAAAGCGGGTAATTGGGTGCTACATCAATTGAAGGAGAGGGATATTGAGAGACGTTTGGTGAAGTGTGAGATGCTACTTGAACGGCAGAAAAGAAAAGGTTTTCTGCATCGCACCGTCACTGGTGATGAAAAATTGATCTATTATGATAACCCTAAGCGTCGAAAATGTTAGAGCCTGCAAAGTGTCTTCTATTATGGACTCCTTAAACCATTTGAAACTATCACTGATGATAGTTACCGACTGCAGCTAATGCGTTTGAATCGAGCTCTGAAAGAAAAACGGCCGGAACGGTAGACATGACAAACTTATTTTGCTGCATGACAACGCCAGGCCACACGTTGCTAATCGGCCAGATGCATCGGTCCAGACATAATTTTTGAGTGATTTTTTAAGAGCTATAGGAAAGTTTTTCAAAAAAAACACACGTAAAATTCAGAAAAATGCATGAAATTTTTATGTTGACCGCGACTACGCTTCAAATGGTCCATCCGCCTAGTCCAATTTTCGCAAACTCTTTCCAATGTTTCGGCCGGTATCTCACATATAAATGCTTTAATGTTGTCTTCCAATGCGTTAATTGAAGCTGGCTTGTCTGAATAGAATGAGCTTTAACATAGCCTGACAAAAAATAATCTAAAGGCGTTATATCGCACGATCTGGGTGGCCAATTGACAGGTACCGAACGTGAAATAAAATGTTTACCGAACTCGCCTCTGAACAAGTCCATTGTTACGCGTGCTGTGTGGCATGTGGCACCGTCTTGCTGAAACCTCATTTTATACAAGTCAAGCTCTTGCATTTTGGGGGAAAAAAGTTGGATATTATTTCACGGTAGCGCTCACCATTCACAGTTACGTTACGATTCGCAGCATCTTTGAAGAAGTACGGTCCAATGATACCTCCAGTCCATAAACCGCACCAAACTGTGACCTTCTCTGGATACGTTGGTAGCTCTTGCAATTCTTCTGGCTGATCTTTACTCCAAAATCCACAATTCTGCTTATTTACGTACCCATTGATCCAAAAATGAGCTTCGTCGTTGAACACAATTTTTCGATGAAAAAGTGTATCTTCGGCCAACTTTCTAAGAACTCATTCACCAAAAATTCTGCGTTGCGGTAGGTCGTTCGGCTTCAATTCTCGCACCAGCTGTATGTTGAAAGGCTTCACACCTAAATCCTTTCGCAAAATTTTCCACGTTGTTGAGTAACAGAGGCCCAATTGCTGCGAACGGCGACGAATCGATAATTGATGGTCATCATTAACACTGGCCGATACAGCTGCGATATTTTCCCCAGTTCGCAGTCTACGTAAGAGTGTTGGTGGTTTGATCTCAAATAATGTAAATTTGGTTCTAAATTTAGTCACAATAGCTCGAATAGCCGCTTCACTGGGGCAATAAAACTGACCATAAAATGGAAGAAGCGCGCGATAAACTTTCTTAACAGAACACCCATTTTTATAATAAAATTCAATGATTTGCAAGCGTTGTTCGTTTGTAAGACGATTCATGGTTAAATTATAGACCAAACTGAAGATGTTTGACAGTGAAACAAAACACGAAACGTGTGTCAGCTGTTTAAACCAACTGTTTAAAAAGATAATAGCTAAAAAATCACCCTTTATTTAGAGGAACTTAATTGGGAAATCTTGCTCCACCCCCCGTATTCCACAGATATTGTACCTTCAGAAAGGACGGAAACTTATTCCCTTACCCAATATTTCTAAACACAATTTTATCTTGCAAACATTACAAAAAAACAATATTCAATTCAAAAAATATAGAATTGATAGATCATTGCAACAAAAAAAAATCTTTTTTGTACCAATGAGACTTGGACGTTATATTGTTGTTGTCAGAAGCTACCAGTTTTTACAGTTTTACTAGATTTAGTGCATTACGGGATAGGACCTGTAATAACGTTTTTGTAACCGCTACTCTGATATAAATGCATATAGACGCAGCAACAATATCCCAGAACGTAACCAAAGATCAACTGTAGGTTCTTAATTTACTAAGTATTAAGCTATGGGTTTCTTACTCTTTGTTTATTTGCTAATTTGGCCAGGCTTACTACAAGCAGTGAGTACCCATATAGTGAAAATGCACAGTTTTGGTTTTTAATTTAAGGGGGAGCCTGGTTTATAAGATCAAAAAAAATAATTTTTTTTTTTTCGTTTTAAGCGATTCCTAATATATTTCAGAATATTCACACAAAGTTACAGAGCCTAATTCTCAATATTTCCGTAGATACAAGGCCAAAGGTAGGCGAGCGTTAGGTAGCTACGCTGTGACCGGACAGCTATAGTACAAACTTTATGTTCTTTTCTCGACTTTTCATTTTTATGATTTCTTTGAATTGGCGTACATGAATGAAAAAAAAAAAAACTAATGAACCTTTTAAAATGTATCATAGCTTGTTCTCTTCAGTATTAAATTCTCTTCTATTTGAACTAACAAATTAAATAAATAAAAAAATTTCAAGATTTTTATACCAAGTTGAAGTGAATTTTTTTTTATAGAAAGACATTTTTTTCTTTAAAACGTTGAAATTTGGAATTTCTCTCAGTTTTCTTAGTTCATCTAGAATAATAAATCATGATAATTAGAAATCCATTTGAATTTTTTGCTTTAGATAATAATTACGAGCTGTATTTTGTACGCCAGTTGGAAACTACAGTGTTGCAGCGCTCTACTAATTTCTATGTTAAACATTTTTTTCAACTTATTTTAACCAGTACACAAATTTTTTATACTTTTTAAATGTTCATTAAAAGATATAAAAAACTTTGCAGTGCTAAATTAATTTTTTCCTTAAAAAAAATCGCAAAGAAATGCAATTTTTAGACCTCATAAACCAGGCTCCCCCTTAAAGTTGTTGTAAAATATCTGAGACTCTACCAATGAAGCTTAAACCATCAGCTATTAAATGGCATATGACAGATATATGTACTTCCAAATGGTTTTACTACTACCAGAATTCTTCTAACACCATCTGTTGCAAAAACAAGGAATAACTTTACACTCAATCCATACTTCATAACAGCAAAGAAAATTACTTATGTGTGCTTCTCAGCGCTACTTGAAATCGATAAAATATTTATTGTTGCTGACGTTTACATTGTGCAAACTGTGCACTCTCATGCACATACGTAAGTACGCAGAGTAAATGTGCTCGGGTGGATTTCAATCCGATGTGATATTATTTATATTCAAGTACATCTACATTGGGCGGCACATGAAAGTTCACGATCTATCGAGGCGTAGTATTGGAAAAGTATTCTGGTTGCAATATCTAAGAGAAAAAAATTCCGTAATGAAAGTTTTGGGGAAACTTCCTAATTGTCCTCACAGAACCCGCTAAGTAGGTGCTTTACATAAAATAATTGTTTACGTTTTTTGTTTCAAAAACAGATAAATACCAAGAGGCGAATTAGCACAAATATTCTCTAAGACCTCTTATGTATATTTAATAGGGATTTTAAATGTAATAGCATCTAAGCGAAACTGCATTAATGAGTTTTGATATAAATTTTTCTTTTGCGCAATTTGTCGAACCATTTATTAGGTGTTATAGGTCTCATTCTAATATATATTAAAATTTTAAGGAAGGTAAACGTTTTTTGGTATAGTTATCTCATTTGGAAGTGGCTTTAGAAGAAAACAATGTTCCTTAAAATTATTTCCAGCATTAAGATTCCCAAAAAAATCTAAATCACAAAGAGCCTATATATATATTTTCTTAAATATATGTATGTGTAGGGTAGCTTCGCCTAGTAAAAATGAATATAATTTTTCTTCGTTGTGAGAGGTATTTACTACTAAATTTTTCACTCTACTCAATTCTCTCCAAAGTAGCACTTGTTGGCATTGAATTTCAAGGATGACATTATTATCAGTGTTAATGTTAGTTATAAAATAAACAAATTTTCTTACTACAACAATTGTATATTCTTTTAATGAAGCCTGAGCGATTTTGAAGTTTTGTGGGTCGAATAATCTTTTCTAGCATCAAGTCAAAGAAGTTACACGACAAATGGCCACTCATTCTGAAACCTGGCATCAAATGGCTCGAAAAGGTCCTTCCTGTTTCTGACGGCGCTACTGGTATTCCGCAGCGTCATTTGCATAACCGTATTAGTTTTACCGTGAAACCAAATTCTGACATTGCCACATATAAGCAACTCCGTTTTGCACTTTCGAAGCGCCTTTAAAATCGACGAAAAGATGGCGTGTGTGGATCCGCCTTGCATAGGTATTTTCCAAAGCCTGGCGTATTGTGATTTTCCAGGTCAATTGTGGATTTTCCAGGTCTAAAGCCACACTGTTAAAGTCGGATTAGTTGGTTGATGGTACTTGAGCTTTTTGTACAATATGCTCGCTAGAACCCTATACGTAATATAATATTTACAATAAAAATTCCGCGGTAGTTGGCACAGATTACAGGGCCACTCTTTCTATACATTGGGCAGAGTACACTTCAATTCCAATTTTGCATAGGAGTTGATATATGCAGCTTACCAGCTCCCCGCTGCCATGGTTTAATAGCTCAGCCGACAGTGGATCGGCTTCAGCGACTTTGCTACTCTTTAATCGCTCTATAGATATTTTCACCTCATCATGGTCGGATAGCGCCTGGGGGATGGGGATGTTCGCATTTCCTGTGGCATCCACTGTTGCCACTATTCATCATGTGCGAGAAGTGTTCCCCCATACCTTGAGTATGTTCTGAACGTCAGCCACCAGTTCGCCGTCTATGTTCTTACAGAAAATAACTAGGAAAATAGGAATTAACTACAAAAGCCAGATGATTTCCTTTGCTTAAAAGCAGCCAATTTTCACCTTCTGGAGGGTGTGCGATAAAAAAAATCGGCATCTTGTTTTTATTTAATCTCGAATTTCTTGACTTTTTAGCTTTCCAAATCATCCAAAAATCCCCGATCTCATTTCCATAAAGGCTTAACCCAAATAAGAGGCAAGGGAAACTTTCAAGGCAAGGGATGCCCTGTCTGACCTAAAATTAGGAAATACTTGTTATAATTTTATTACAAATTATAGTGAAAAATTGTATAGCTCCACGTTAGCTCTATGATTTGTTGTCGCTAAAAACTGTCCACGACCCCACAGTGCAGCTCTTTATCCAACGTGGTCTTTTGCGATAAGTTTCACCAAATTAAGGCCCCACGCTCCACACCAGATTAGGTTTATAAAAAAATCTTCTTATAGAAGACCATCTGACGTACGAAGACGGCATAAAATTGTAGGTCCTTGCATTTGTGGAACACCTTCAAGGCGCACTTCGCAAATTGGAGGAGGAGCTCGGCTAATTATATCTGCCTGTATAATTATAGCATCGGGACTTATTGTCAAGTTTTAAGAACTTATTTATTTTTATTTAACCAAATTTATTTTTAATTTTATTTGTGTATTTTTTTTTAGTAAAAAAACTTATAAACCCAAGTTTCAAACTTTCTGCAAATTAAAAAAAAAACGCTCAACCAATATTCATAAAAAAAAAAAACAAAAATGCCAAAATCAACCTTCAATTCTTGAGCCATTTGGAACTTGCATTTTATTGCACCAAAATTCAATGCTTTGCTAAACTGCGTACTCGAAATTTTTCTAAAAGTTCAAATAAAAAATTTGAAATTTTGATGAACATTTTTATATATATTTTTTCATTTGCTCAAAGTTTAAAACTTGGATGTATGTTTTTGGATGCTTAATTTTGGTGCTTTCACCGAGATTCTCTGTGAATTCCGAATAGTAGTCACGCATCAACCCATTCGGCTACGGCGGCCGCAGAGAATGAACTATACTTCCCTAAAATAATAATTAAAATTAAGTCTTGGTAATTTTGTTATTTAGCTCAGTATATATTAGGTTGTTCAATAAGTTTTGAAGTTCTATAAGAACATTTTTTGAATTTTTTTAGGTCTGGAAACAGATGCAAGTCGCTAGGGGCCAAATATATTGAACAACAATTCCAACATTAATTTATGGATTTCAGCCATTGTTGATTTAAGATAGTTTTTGCAAATTTGCAAACTGGGTCTGTTTTCACGAATTTTTTCCACATTTCGTGTAACCAAATGTGCAAAAATATAGTAGGAAATAAGTGATATCAAATCGTGTACCTTCTTTGGGCGCTTAGTGTATTGAACTACATATCTTTGCTTACATGTTAGCTTATGTCAATGATGTTTTATTGTCGATATTTGCATCGTTTACGCTCCAATAAATTTGCACATAATAGTGTTTTTGATACACCCACACATCCGAATATACAACAGTCTGCTAACATACGTACATACGCATGTCATATCTGTTTACATTCAAACATTAAATTGAAAAAATACTCCAAGAAATATGTAAAAGGGGTAAAGAGAAATTGAAAAAACACACAGACATTTGAGCGCAGCAACATTTAAGCCAGCAACACACAAACTCAATCAATTAAAAACTCAATGCAAATACACGCAAATGTTACGCATACGCCAGCGTGTGCCAAAGCCAGAGATAGTGTATAAGCAGGCAGCCAAGCAGCCATTCAGCCGACCGTGAAACCAAGTGTCAAGCCAGTGAAAGCGAAATTAACTGCTACTGCTTGCCATGGCTGCAGGCCGTTTCGTAGAGACGCAGAATGGCGAAGGGCGCTTGACTGACGCTGCACGAGCTCCTTTGGCTGCTGCTGGTGTTGGTTGGTTGGTTTTACCAATTTTACTAGCTATACCACTCAACTATTTTATTTGCTTGTTGAAATCAATTTGAATGGAACAACAATCATTACCATGTAGCAGCACTGTTTGCTACACGCACACATGCAGCAGCACAAGAATGCTGCTCGTTTTGTTATCATGTGTAAATAACGAGAAATGGCTAACATAAAAATCGAAAAGAAAAAACAGGAAATAAACCGAAAGCTTTGCTTTTGAAAGGAATGTAACAAAACAAGGACCGAGAAATGCTGCCTATACACATGTAGTAGTGCATGTACAAAATAGTAATGGCGTAAACGGCTTCCAGCATTTTTGGCCACATTGCGCTTGTGTGGCTTGAACTTTTTGGCAAAGTGCCTTTGAAATGTTTGCGCAATAGAAGCGTTTTTGGAGGATATTAGAACGTCTGTCTCTGCGTCCCACCAATTGCTTATACACCTATAACCATGCAGCATTCTTCGCATATGCTTGGTAGTAGCGTGGTTGGCCCTAGGTGTAATATTGAACAACAGTTGTTGCTTGTTATCCCAGATACAAGGAACACAAGCAGTAGCAGCAGCGGCAGCAGCTATGGCAACCCTGTGCACTTGCTGTAAATTGGGAAAGTGTAAATTGAAACTACAGTTAGGTGTGATAAATTAGAGGATTCACCGATATAAAAAAGTATTTTTTGGTTATATGGCACTTGTGGCACGGCAGATTTTGCTTTGTGTTCGGCAAAATTCCAAAATAGAGTATTTATTGTACATACATGGTGGCGCAAAATAAATTATTAAATTTTTTTTTTTACGTTTTTAGTAAATAAAAAAATTAGTTTAATACTCCGAACGACAAATGAATATTTATGATTAGCTTTGTGAGGAAAAGAAATACACTTAGAGGCTTACCATTGTCTGCCGAGGAGCGATCACCATTGGAAACTACTTTTTCTATCAGTTGGTGTTTCGTGCACGTAGTTTCGAACCTATACACTTTCGAATGGTAGCTACGTGCCAACTCATTCGACTACGGCGACCGCTATGTATCTTCCGATAAGGTGATTAATTTTGCGCCACTTTCTAAATATACGCGGACAGTCTAGTCCCAGTGAATTTTTCCTAAGTAATAAAAACAAATAGGTAATAGGAAAGAACTGGCGGCTATATTTAATTTGTGTTTTTTTTTTGTTTAACAGCGCCCGCCATTTTTCATTACAAAAATAACAAAGGGAATCAATTTTTTTTATTTAGATTTTATTCATGAATATCTATAGGAGTATATAATTAGTATATTTTCAATATATCAATTTGAACAGCAACGGCACAATTTAAAAAAGGACTTTAAAATGAAAAGAAAACAGAGTCCTGAACTATAGCAGCTGGTAATCTTTGTTTATATTTAGATATATAAGCACATTTGATGTATCTAAAGCATAGTAGTAATGACCTTCGTATGGTCATTGGATGGTCACCAATTACGCCGTAAAGCGGATGGATCGCTAGCCAATCCCCATATGGAGCTTCCCTCTTAGTTCGTGTTGAGTTGGTCTTCGTAGGTACATGAAACACCAAATAATAGAAAAAATTGTTTCTAACAGCGGTCTCCCCTCGGCAAACCTCTAAGAGTATTTCAAAAAGGGTTTAAGCGCTAATTATATATAATATATATATATATTATATAGATATATATGTTTCGAGTACGTGATTTTGAGAAGATAATTATATTCATCTCCTTATCTTTAACTCCGTCCTTTTTTTACTTCTATTGCTGTCTTGCTCTTTACTTCTATCTTTTTCTTTATTCTTATCTTTTTTTTATCTTTCCTTATCTTTAACTCCGTCCTTTTTTTACTTCTATTGCTGTCTTGCTCTTTACTTCTATCTTTTTCTTTATTCTTATCTTTTTTTTATATATCTCCATCTTCATCTTTGCCTTCCACATGTATATATTGTCTTTGTTTTAACCCTTTTTTTTCTTCTGTTTTTCTTAAATTACTTCAGTATCAAAATGTCTATCACATGATGCATAATTTTTTGAAACTTTGAAAGATAGCTTCTACCGTAAATGGGATATAAGGAAAACATGAGCTGAAATTACTATTCAGTCCGAAATATTGGAACACTTGGAATTATATGAAGTACTTCCCTATACAAAGTTCTTAACTATCAGCACTGCACTATTCCTTTAATCTAATCTAATTTCATTCTCATATCCTCTATATCCAAACAGAATGCACGACATCTTCACTTTCATTCGTTTAATGTTGTTGAAATTAGCTTAATTGGCATCACTAACGCTTATAAGACAGACTTTGTAAACTACCCAACGTTGTAGAACTGTGTTTGTTACATTAAAAGATATTCGTACCATTAAGACTTTTTCTTAGGTTAAGCGCATTCCGGCAATAAACCTAAGTTTGTTAAGGTCAAGGTACATTTTTTGGGTATTATTCATCGTCAGCCTTTTATCCTAATTTGAAATTTTTGTTTGGAGACAAGTTTTGGGGGACTGGGGGGCCTCATACTATACAGTTGTTTGTCACTACAAAGCGGGTCACCATAATTTATGGCTTCCATATAACTGACTGCTCAGATATGAGATTTTTTTTTTTAAACTGCATTAACTATCTAAGACCGTGAAATTGTGTGGGCTGATTGATAATATATTTTTGTAAAATATGGTGCTCAAGTCATTGACATTACGGCAGAAGGTGTAGCAGCTAGATCTGCCGCAAGACTTAACGCAACGGGTAAATTTACCTGTAAAATATTCGGACACAGCTCAATAGGTATGAGTTTTCGGACCAATATGGAGTATATGACTCCGAAATACAATTGGGTGAAGAGATTCCGAACAACAAAAGAAGAAGAGGTGTGGAAATGGGGTATAGAACCTAGCTCCAATACGCTTAATTATTTACTGACGGCTCAAAAATAATGAAGGGTGTAGGTGCAGGGATTTATTGCGTCGAGCTGAACATCAGGCGGCCAATTAAGCTCCCTGGCCATTGCAGTATTTTTCAAGCAGAAGTCTTTGCGTTAGGAAAGGCTGCAGAAGCGTAGTTCAAGGAAACGTAAGGGTCAAGCTCTATCTGGTACCACTATGAACCAATAGGCCAGCCAGATCAACCTAAGCTAACCTAATCTTTGCAAAATATTAAAATTGATAGTTTATGAGGTACCTTCCAATGCCACCGAGATTCTATGAAGTGCTACCAAGTTTCCAATTTTTTTAGACATTTTGAAGTTTTTGTCTGCTTTTCTCAACTTGTCAGAATACGATATCGATATCTTACGTTTAGGGATATTTAAAAAAAATTAAAATTTCAATATTTTTATTTTTTTAAGACTTATTGGGTCCCTTACTGCTTGGTTGTTCTCTGAATAATGAACACCTTGATTTATATAAAGATTCATCTCGATCTCGAAACCTTTTAGGGTATTATTATTCATTTAGGACTAATTCCCCAAGTGCAGTGAGATGTTCAATTTGTATTTCAAGGATTCAAGTGCATATTTTTGCATTTTGAATGCGTAATAACATGCCGAAAACCAAGAAATAGGTGTTGCAAAGCCGAGAGAGATGCATTAGGCAAATACGTCATGGTGGCTATTCATGGCAGTTTTAAGAACGTTATGTCACTCACATCGTTTGCCTGGAAAAAATATAGAAAACACCCAGGCCCGACGAGAGGGGGGTATCGAGACCATCAGGAGAAAAGTTATACTATACTAAGGCATCTCATCGGAATACCAGGTGCTGTCACAATGGTATGCATAAGATTACGAATCACAATCACAATCTAGTTTCGCATTCCAAACAGGAAGAAACTCGGCCAAATGAAGAGCTCATCGATAAATTAAATGATTTCGAATTTAAAAAAGGATTTGTTTAAAACTTTTTTTAATAAATATTTCGCTATTAATAAATTATTTGCTATTGCCATTTTCAGGCCATTGTAGCCAAATAGGTTGCAGCGCGACTACCATTCGGTTGCGCCCAGGTTCGAAGCCCGGACAGGAAAACAAAGTGATAGAAGAGGTTGTTTTTCATAGCGTTCGTTCCGCGGCAGGCAATGACAAGCTTCCGAGTGTATTTCTGCCATGAAAAAATCTCATAAAAAACATCTGCTTGTCGGAGGCGGCACGAAGATTTTATACATAACCAACCAAGCATTAAAATCGAAAAGACGAGAGTAATAAATCTATTTGTATTATTGGTATAAATTACATAATATTTGAGTATATTCTTACTTCAGTTTTGCTAAAATCAATTGAAAAATCAGTCCAGGTTTAAAGTACTAGTTTCGTTGTTAACTTGACTTATCCTGCTGCTTCCTAATGGCATATGGGCATGATTAGAAAATGTTTTCTGCTTAAATTGTAGGCAACCAGAAGTGCGAAAATTATTAACTAAGAGCAATGCACTGGCAAAACAGAAGCACACAAGTAGAAACAAAGACTTAAACTGCACAATTATGCCAACCAACTAAGCGCATTGAAACAAATAAATAACGCAAATGTGCTTAGAGAAATCAGCACTTTTGCTTTGCTTGCATATTCTACTTTTCTAATTAACAAAAAACACACTTGCGATGGACGATGAGGATGAAGGTGGCGACAGTAATGCAGCGCCTTTGAATAGAACCCAAATGAACGAAAACACTGCCTGCTGTACTCTCCTATACCGAGAGATCTTTGTTGGCATACACTTGTTTTCAAAATAATAGGAGCGCGACGAATTACTAGGTTTTAACTTTTTTTTGTATTTTAATAGTGTATTCCGCAACAAAAACCAAATAACTCAACTTCTAAGCGTTGCAAAAAATTAACAAATATTTAGGGTGTTTTCGAAAGGATAAAGTGGATTTTGCGCGTTTTTCATCACTCCGGATAAGGCTTGGGTCCATCACCATGATCCTAAATCAAAACAAGAACCTAAAGAATGGTGTGAACCTGGTTCTTCGGCTCCGAAACAAGTTCAAGTCCAGAAGTCGGCCAAGCAGGTGTTAGCATCAGCCTTTTGGGATGCGAAAGGAATTTTGTTTGTGTATTACTTGCAAGCTGGTAAAACAATAAATTCTGAATATTATTGGAAACTTTTAGGCCAGCTGATGGAAAAAATTTGTGAAAAAATACCTAGTTTGGAAAAGAAAAAAATCTTTTTCATCAGCACAATGCACTGTGTCACAAGAACATTTTGACAATGGCTGAAATCTATGAATTGAAGTTTGAATTGTTGGAGCATTCACCGTATTTATCAGATTTGGCTCCTAGAGACTTTCATCTGTTTTCAGGCTTAAAAAAATGTATGCATTGTAAGCGTTTTTCATCTAATGATGAGGTCATAACAGCTGTGGAAACGTATTTTGCAGCCCTTCCAGATTCTCACTTCAGGGATAAAATTCATAAATTTAAATCTCGTTGTTCAGGGACTCTATATTGAATTGAAAATGTATTTCGAACCATAAAATTGTGCTCTTCTTATCGAGCCGCAAAACTTATTGAACAACCTAGTATAATGTCCAAGTTGTTCAAAATTGGCATTGATTTTTGGCATTCTTTTTTGTTTTAGTTAGTTGTGTTTATGTTTTTATAAAAACATGTAATAATAATATAAAATTAAGAAATAAATAGGTTAAACTTGGCATTTCGTCGCGCTCTTATTATTTTGAACACAGTTGTATGTATATAGCGCAGCTGTTCGCAGTTTAACTGTGGCAGCGGTTGCATTTCAAAATTTTGCAGTTTTGTGTTGTTGGTAGATTTTTTCCCCATATTTTTTTTGTTGCATTTGCGCGCCGACCTTCGTGTGAATTCCGTTTGTTGCCTACGAACTATTTTTAAAGCATTTGCCACTGCAACTACAGCGGCGCAGACCGTGGCCAGAGAAATTTTTTCAACAGCAGCATTTTAGTCTTTCGCATTTTCCTTAGACCGTAGCTCTGTCCGGGAGTTTGTGTGAGTGTGTGCGGTAACACGACGTTTTTGCCACTTAAACATATTTTTGCCATTAAGGTTCGCTTATAGACGCGAAAACGTCACTACCACAGCTTATTGGTACTCATGGATGTAGTTATGTACATACATATGTATGCGTGTATAAGTATGTAGCGGCGTGTAGTCAAGTGCATTTTTCTAGTTCTCTAAGCAACAACAAATATTGCCACTTTTTTCGAACAGCAACTTGCAGTAGAGGATTGTTACCACTACCACTACATAGTGCTGGTACTACTATAACAGTTTTCCCCTTGCCAAAATACGACTACAATTTTCCTCTGGCGTTAATGCATCTCTGCTACTTCTTATTGTACTTGCTGGTATCGTTGTTGTTTTCATTTTTGTTTTCCGCGTTATGAGCGTAAAGTCGACATTATTGCATTTTGTCCATTGAAATGGGGAAACTATGTCTCGCTATAGCCGCTAGGCATACTCGAAAAGTAAAAGCAAAAGCGAGCATGCGAAAAAAACGAAAAAAAGTATCAAATAACATGAAAAAGGAAAAAGTGAAAAGAAATCAAACAAAATCGCAAATGACAATGAACAAGAGAGTAACAAACAACGCGTCCGATGTCGAGCAGCTGAAAGGAAGTTAAAATCGCATTCACGCACACGCACATAGCTCGGCAAACAAGCATGCCGCTTGGTTACTGTAAGTCGAATTAATGCTCAGCATAAGGCTTTGTTATACAATGGCAAGCAGTTGTTGTTGTGTTCACAGTTGTTCTATTGGGTAATCTAAAAAGTTCGGGTGGATGGAAACGCCACTGCTTATTATCAAACAAATTAAAAAATTAAGAAACAAAAAAAATTGAGAACTCTTCAAATCTTTTTTTCATGTTTCTATAATTTTAATAAATTATAAATGAACACAAGTGCCATTTTCATCGGCAGAAATATGTATATCGATCACAGGCTATCATCTTAAAATTTCTGATTCTTTTGGGTAATAGGTGCTTGGTGTCTATACGATTTTCCGTAATTTAGTTTTACACCGACCGATATGACTGATATTCAGTTGCTGCAAGATCCTAGATAGTCGGCCCGTGTCAGGCAAGGTATTCCGCAAGCTTCCAGCTTATCAAAACCGTATTTATGTGGTCTTACTTAAGCATAATGATGGCTTTGGATTTTTCTGTTGGTAACCCATTCAATTGATTCGCTTTGATCGTCTCCTAATAAATGACTTTATTCCAATTCCACTAAACACAGAGTGTTACCTACCTGGGCACAAATTCCAGTTTTGTTGTGATTTGAAAAAATTCAATTTTTTTCGCCCTTTGCGATCTACTTCGCACTATTGTCTCGTATTCCGTGCGATATGTCAAAAAGGGAGGTGAAGAAGACAAAATAATCTAATACCATAATCATAATAAAAATAATGTGGAAAATAAAAAACTTTAAACAAAGATTTTAAACCTAGCAACGAGTTACATTGTCCATTCGATCAGTACAATTTTCGACTACATTCTCTAGTAAACTTGAGTATAAATCTAAATGAAACCAGCAACAAAAATGCGACGCAGACGATGGTAATGCAGCTTCAACTTTTGCACGAGCTGTATTTTATAGGCGCGTAGGTCAAGATCCTTACATATAATTTTCCACGAAGTCGAAGGCCAAAAGCCAACAAGTTGAAAACGACGGTGTATCGAAATTTTGGCGTCTTCCTCAACAGTTTGCTTCGTGAACAGATCTATTTTTTTCGAAGTAAATTTCCACAATTCGGAAGCGCTGTTATGGCGGTAAACGATTCATGATGACTTGTCAAACTTTACTGAATAGAAATGTCAGCACAGGTTGCCATTCTCAGCTGTCAAACCAAAGTTATCATGCAGCTAAAAAGGCACCCGATGTTTTCAGCATTTGCAACCGCTTACAGAGTGAATTTTTGAAAGAAGCAGTTTTGGTAAATCCAGTTTGAGGAAGCTGCGTTTTGACATAGCTAGACTTGTTTTTGAGGCGCGCAGTCAATGGTCGATATTATGGAGCAAACCAAAAACTATTGAAACACTGAAATGCAATATTGTTGAAATAGTATCCGAAATCATTAGAAAAGTGCTGCCGAAGTTTGGCTGCCACGATAGGCTGTAATACACCAAATTTAATCTTCATGAACAGTCTTTCTAAAATATTATTAAACCGTACCACCAAATACTGTGGATGCTTGCCGATTCTAAGTCTACTAGACATCCAATGAAGTAATAGTTTAGAGGGCTATATCACGTTCTGGCAATAGCGGACAGCAACAGAGGATATTTTATATTTACTTTTTACTATATGGTGGCCGCCGTAGCCGAATTAGTTGGTGCGTGACTACCATTCGGAATTCTCAGAGAACGTAGGTTCGAATCTTGGTGAAACACCAAAATGAAGAAAAACATTTTTCTAATAGCGGTCGCCTCTCGGCATCCAATGACAAACCTCCGAGTGTATTTCTGCCATGAAAAAGCTCCTCATGAAAAAATATCTGCCGTTCGGAGTCGGCTTGAAACTGTAGGTCCCTCCATCAAGACGCACACCACAAATAGCAGGAGGAGCTCAGCCAAACACCTAAAAAGGGTGTACGCGCTAATTATATATATACATATATATATATATACATATATTGTGATTTATTTTCTATAAATATATACTTCCCAAAATTTATGGTTTTTAATTACTTAAATTTTATTTTTTGATCTTAAGCTAAATTGGCATTTTTTATTACTTAAATTTGATTTTTTTATCTTGAGCCAAACTGACATTTTTTGCCAGGGTCTGATGTGTGTTAAGCATTTATAGTCGAAATTTATAATCATTCCAAAATCACTTTGTAAAAATAAGCTAAGTCTAGGTTAGTACGACGAACTTTTTTTCGGTACATAATTAGCGCGTACACCCTTTATTAGTTGTTTCGACGAGCTCAATTTTGAGATATTTATCCGGATGTGTTTTTCAAATGAAGGAACGTAAACTTTTGTGCCGCCTCTGAACGACAGATGGTTTTTTATGAAAAGCGTTTTCATTGCAGAAATACAAGCTTAGGTTTAGCATGTCTTACCGAGGGACGACCGCTTTTATGAGAATCCCTTTTCCAGCGTTTGGCCCTAATGGTTGACCGTAGACCCACTGTCTTCCTCAAAATAGCGACTCTTCTATGGAGAGGTTTGAAAAAAAAAAATTCATTTGTAAGTTCCCTAGAGTGTTAAAATGCTCAAGTAAATTATTCTTCAGAAGATTTCACTACGAGTCTTCTGAGACCAAATCTATATAATATAAAAAAAGTATAAAGGAACTAAAATGGGAACTAGTACCCATTTCATCTTAAAATATGCAATAATTTTTTATTCTTTCTTTCGTAAGCATTTGCGTTGCTAATACACAAAGCTTAATGACAGTTTTTTGTGCTTTAGAATAGGATTTGATTTCTTTTATCTACTTATTCAGAATTTTCTTTATGTTCGAATTTGCATAAGTACCTGACCTTAATTATTTGACAGTGTTATTGATACATTCTTGTTGAAATTAGGTCCGAAACCATTGAGAAAACCCTGCGAAGTGAGATGATAAGTTGGACTTTTGCGACTGACAGGCTAGACTGGTTTGAAAAAAAAAACGCCCATTACCTCTCCATTAATTCGATTTTTACGTGTAAGAGAATATTGACACTTCTTTGCTCCTTGCTATTTGCTCTTTTCTCTGTTGTTTTTTGGTTTTTGCGTTTAAGCATTCCACTCCGAATACCTTACATTTTAAAATTCGAATTTTTCAAAGTTCACTGCACTTATTACATTAATTTCTATCGAATTCATCGCATTTCACTTACAACTTTCATCTTTTCTCTTTTCTATGACACTTTTCACGCATTATTTAGCATTCAGAATATTCAGCTGATCTCATTTCAATTAAATCAAAGTACATTTTCACTTCAGCTCACTTGGGTTCAAAGTAGTGCGTGTATGCATGAGTAACTCTGCTTTGCAGCAGTTCAAAAATGCAACTTGTAATCATAAATAAATTTACGCCTCAATTGTCAGCATTTATGCAAATGCAATTAAGTGCATTGATATGCGATTTTATGCAAAAATTCAGACTAGCAAAATTTGCATTCGTAAAGTGAAATGATAAGACATGGAAAGTATTTACTACGGAAAATTATTATAAAAAATATACAAGTTCACAAATTATTCAATAAATGAGTTTAAAATTGTGCATACATACAAACGTACATATGTACATGTATACATAAATGCGTTATATTCAGTATGTGCACAAAGCTTCTTAGTTTAAAGTGCAGCACAGGGTGGTTCCTCTTGATACCTGAGCAACTAAGCGCCCTCACTACATAGCAGGTTTGTGTCCATTGCTTAACAGATGCATCTCAGAAGTTTGGCAGTTGCAGCGGTGGCAAGTATAATTGCAGCATCCGCAAAGTTTCTGCAGCATTACAGAAAGCTTCGAAAAATGCAATATTCTGTTACTTAACAGACGAAAAGTTTGGAAAATCACATTTGAGCGCTTAAGTCAAAAAAATTAATAGCCTGTAAGTTGTAAAATTACGCAGCACTAAAAAAGAAATTAAGATTATCTAAACATTTATTTACTAAAATGAATTGTTTGGAATATTATATACAATAGAATATCCGTACAGAATTTTAGGTCTGAGTGGATACGGGTACGTTACAATACGGTACAAGTTTCTAACATTATCAAAGCTGATGACAGAGAATACGTGCCGCTTGCTCATAAGACAAGGAAGAAAAAGGCTTGGTTACACAGCTGTCCTTTATACCTTTAGGTTTTGTTGCTACCCTCACGACTTTACTTTTCTTTTTGATTTCCAAAAAAAAAAATCGTATAAAAAAACTAAAACTTGTCAAAATATTGTACTTGTAGTTTCTCTTATTTTTAGCTTAATAAGCCTTTTATGCAAACAAACACTCGGCGCACTCGCGTGTCGGCGCCCACGTCACTGTTGACAGTTATAATTTTGAGGCTGAAAACGACTTCGTGTATTTAGGAACCAGCACTAACACCGATAACAATGTCAGCCTTGAAGTCCAACGTAGAATCTCTCTTGCCAATAAGTGCTACTTTGGACTAAGTAGGCAACTGAGCAGTAAAGTCCTCTCTCGACGAATAAAACTAACACTCTACAAGGCTGTTATCATGCCTTGGAGTGTTTGAGAGAAAGATTCTGCGCAAGATTTTTGAACCTTTGCAAGTTGACAGCGGCGAATATCGCAGACGATGGAACGATGAGCTGTATAAGCTTTACGACGACATAGACATAGTGCAGCGTATAAAGATCCAGCGGCTACGCTGGCTGGGTCATGTCGTCCGAATGGATACAAACGCTCCGGCACTGAAAGTATTCGATGCGGTACCAGTTGGTGGTAGCAGAGGAAGAGGAAGGCCTCCTCTGCGTTGGAAAGATCACGTGGAGAAGGACTTGGCTTCACTTGGTATGTCCAATTGGCGCCGGTTAGCACGAGAAAGAAACGACTGGCGTAAGCGGTAATAGCGCCAATTAAGAAGAAGAAGCCTTTTATCCTCTTGTTAAAGAATTTTGAAAAATGGGTTCGATTTACTAACAAAAAATAACTGCTAAGCAAATTGTCATTTTTAATTAGAACAAAATATTCAAAAAATGATATTCGACTGTTTCATGGAAATCAAGTCTTACCATAATTGATTATTAAAATGGAAATATCACTTGTTTTCAATAAAATAGGTGCGGACATAACAATAAGATCCCTACATATTGATAATTTCTGACAAGATTTTTTCTTTCTTATTAATTTTTGTTATTTTTTTTATAGAAAACTATTTAATTTTATAAAAAAACGCATGGTACCAAGGTTGAAATTTTATGTATATTAAAATTTTTAAGCAATCAAGCAGTTTCCATCAGAATTTCACACTGATTATTCTGACTTTTTTTTATTTTAGGTACGCAGTCTTACAGTCCATTCAAACAAAGTGCAAGTTTGTTTCAATTGGTTCAGAGATTTCAATTCACGTTAATTTTTGACAATTTTTTTATTTACGAACGACATGTTTTTGTTTATATGAAGAACATCTGCTCCATATCAGAGTTAAAAATTCTTCAAATAGAGGCTTTATTATACTGAAAACGGTTATAATACTCAGTATTTATATGTTTGTTAACTTTGATTAAAATATTAAAAATTTCGATAAAAATGTTGAATGAATTTTTATAATCCTTATAGTAAGCTTGAAACTTAAACTAATATAGTTTTTGTTATAGAATGAACAATAGTTTTATAAAAAAAATAATATAAATTAAAAAATAAATAAATGCATCGTCAAAATTTGTCGATATGTGGTGCTTTTATAATTTGGCGGTCGCCGTAGCCAAATGGGTTGGTACCTGACCTGGTATATATATATATATGCATATATATATATATATATATATATATTGGAGATCTAGAGATCTAGCAATGTGAACTGAAAGATCTATTGTGCTCCCTCGAAAGTATATCTTTGAGTCCAGCTTTCCTAATAAGGTTTAATATTTTTCTATTTGATTGAGTTTTATTTTTTCCCCTGGTAAAATATTTTTACCCAAGTATTTGTCCCGCTTATGCATTAGTGCTGGATGCAATGACAGCACATGTTTGGCGGTTTAGTGTTTCCCCCTGCAGGTACTGCAAGTTTCATTAGAGATTTTTTCCAGATTAGTGGATAATATAATTCAATCTACCATGAGCTTTTAGAATTTCTGTAAAATAATTATATTTCATTCCATGTAATCTCTAAATCGGTTTGGCTTTAGGCTAATTATCATTGATTTTGTTCGCAGTATACCTGTCTGATTTTCCCTTTGTTTTTCCTCTACTTCCTGAATAAGAGAGGAGAAATTGCCTTTTCCCTTGTCTTAAAAGTTTAGGTATTTAAATAGTGACTGTAAATATTATGATTTAATCTGTTGAGTATTCAAAAATAAAATATATGCAGAATATTATCTAGTATAATAGGTAGTTTTCCAATTATAATTAGCAATGAAAAAAAAAATTATAAAAATTCGCGGAAGGATGCCTACCTTTTGGTTAGACATCCCTCAAAAAGTTGTAGTCTTTACTTTTTTTTATAGGTAGATCAATTTTTAAGCATATTTTTACGAGCTTAAATCTACATCCTCTTTCATGGTCTGTGCCAAATAAAGTACAAATGTCCCCGTCAGACTACATTAATTAGTTATTATTTAATCTTATGAAATGACATATATAAAATAAGGAAATTACAGAAAATTGATGTGAGGAAGCAAAACGAACCTGGGTGTGAAGTAGTAAAAAATCATTAAATCAAGTATGTGAAAAAATGTAAGTCAAGTATTTATAAAATCAAGTCAAACATTTAACAAAAACCATTGCGCCTCGCGCTTCTAAAGAAATGTTAAGCCATTTTCACTTATTGATCTCCACTGCGTATGAGTAATTACCAGTACAGTTCAATACAAATATAGACTTAGAGTAGTAATATGTGCCTAAGTAATGTTACCATAAATTATACAAACATATTTTGCAGAAACAAAGTACCAATGGATTTTAAATGCCTCTATCTACTTAACTCTTTCATGTATTTTTGCAGATACTTAATGTAAAGGGTAATAAACAAGTCCATAACCTTGCGGCTCATAGCACTAAATCCCTTTTTGGTTCATTTTGGCTCATTCATTATAGCATCTATATTCATTTAGTCAGTCAGTGAGCCCCTCTTTGCCCTAGCGACAACATATGTATGTTTGCGTAAATTAGTAGCCACATTTGCAAACACATATTGTATATACACATACTTGTTAGTGTATGTGTGTGCTTTTGTTATTTGTTATTTTGTTATTCCGGCACACAGTCGACATGTTAGTCAATTCCCACGTGGCGAAATGTAGCAACAACAATACACACAAATTTGGAGAAAAATCTTCTACAGCGCCACGGGTTGCCGCTTCTATGTCCACATTCCATTTGCATTTGCATTGAAAACTAAAAACAAATCCAGGCGTTTTTAGCAGTCGGCAGTTCTTTCATTTGCTGCAACATGTTAAAATTTGACATAGAAGCGGTTGTCTCTTGTTAATATTACTCAACACTGTTGCCCACTATTCAACATTCTACGCAAAGACATTGGATTCACCATTGCTGAGACTTTCGCTTTCACGCTCGTACTCTCCACACGCTCCCTATTTTCGGCATTCTATTCGACATTCCATTTGAAACTTTGCTTTGACTTTCAGTTTCGGTTTTGTATTTTTGTGCCTTTCTTTTAATCGCTCTCTTTTGAATTTCTCATGCTCTTCGCTGCTTGGACATGCGCGCGCGCGCTTGTGCAACAACAATGAAAAGTGCAAAAGCACGTGCACGCTGATGCACCCAACACTACTAACCGATTAAGGAGCTAACTTGGCCGCCTTTCGAGCAATCGCGCTTACTTTGTAAGAGTATTAGTGTCGATGTTCGTATGCGTGTGACCGACTGCCGCTATTTTCTTCTCTGTATGTGCGTATGTGTTGGCATGTGTCAGCATGCGGTTTGCTGTGTTGTGTTCTGCTGTTCGCCGTTCGCCGTTTTCTGTTTTCCATTTTCGTTCTATTTTGCCTTTTCACGGCTGCTGCCTCTGCTGCTACTGCAGAGACTGTTTGGCGGACTGGCCCGAGCCAACTATAACTGGCTGGTCGCTGCCTCATTGCGGTGTTACGTGTTTTGTGTGTCAGACGTTGTGGCGGCGTCGTGCAGCAGCAAAACAAACAGTGTTTTGTGATTTAAATAAAATAGTATAAAAATAAAATAATTATTAAATATATAACCTGAAAGGGGTAAAACTAGAAAGTTAATTCAAAATCGGTGACTTGAAATCAAATGCTATATGCAAATAAAATGTTGAACTTTATGATAAAAAAAAAAAAATAGAAAATTATAAAAATTAAGAAATTTTAATAAAATCAGCAATCAAAAATTTTCTAAAAAAATAAGCAATAGTTCGCCCAAAGCTGCACGTTTCTACAATTCGCTAAGCCTTGCAAAATATTAAAATAAGTGCTTCAAACACAAAAAAAAAACATATAATAAATATTTCGGCATAATTATTGCAATAAAAGCGCAACTCAACGTCAAATAAGCGCCGTTCAAACGCATGGGAAAATCGTTAAATCGTTACAAAGCAGAAAAAAGGAAATCAAGCACACACACACGTAGGAAATTTAAGCGTCTGCAGTTTGTTGTTTGTGTTTTCCACGCCGTTTGCCAGGATACTCTTCTTTGGAGGGCAACGATGCGTGCTTACTTTGCCTTAACAAAAACAAAAAGAAAAAGAGGAAAACAAAAAAAAAAAAATATTTCATTTCATGCCGAAAAGTTGTTGGTTGCGTATATATGTATGTATTTGTTATTTCTAGATTGCAGAATGTGTTTCGGTTATTTTCTACCTTTTTTTTGTATTTCTCTAAGCGCGCACTTTATGTGTGACTCACTTGGCCTTTAAGTAGCACAGCACTGACGTGTATTGTATTTGTAGTGCTTTTTATACTACTAACAAATATTTTTGCATAAGTATTTGTATTTGCATTTGTATTCTGTATATGAAATTTTAAAAGAAGCACAAAACAAAATTAAGGAAAAAAATCGAAAATCAATTCAAATAATCGCTACCGCATCAGGCTCGAATGTTTGTACAAACAAAGCGTTACGCGATCTCATTGCACGTCTGGCAACGACTACTGGCAAAAAGTGTTTGCTGTTATTGTAGTATTTGTTCTCTGATTTTAAGTACATGTGTAAGTGTGTCAAATGTTTATTCACGCCACGCCACTTTGTCCTTTATGCCTTGTTTGTTTTTTTTTTGGTCTTTTTTATTCTCGTTTTTTGCATAGCCGTTGAGAGGTCACAGACGGAATAGTTTGTGTGTTTGTATAGATGGTATACAAAAACAAAGTACTTGTAGTTGTGTTATGAGCACACATATACACTTGTATTACATTGAAAATACAAGTGCACAACGTGCTTTGGTGTGCCTTTTGTATGTGTGTTGTCGTACGCTTTGTTGGCCATCACATTGACGTGTTTGATATTACAAAAACACAATTATTATTTTTTTCCATTTTTGCCTTTTGCAAGTCTCTCTTAGCTCTTTGCATGCCTACGTGTCTAGCAATAAAAACTGGAGTTCTACGAAAAATTAAGTGGTCGGCCACAAGTTTGGCTATGACAGCAGCAAAATGCCATGCTTTTATGAGCAAATTTGCGTTTTAAGTACCACTCTATTATGTAAAAGCAATACATTATTCTGCACAATCAATTGTGTTTATTGCCTTTAGTGCTGCTGTTTTTAATACTAATTTTGCTACAGTGAGAAAAATGTCTTTTATTGGCAACAAATGATTCGTTGCATATTCCAGGGCTTTTGATGTTTGAGAAAATGTAAGAATTCATGAAATCATATTATTTTGCTACATGCAGGCTTTTCTGCAATCCAACTTGGGTTGAAAAGTAAAAATACACAGATCTGCCGCCTTTTTGTATTGGCTTTTCTAATTGCGAATAAAACCGAAACGATTATTTTCATCCAACGCTCTAAGTCTTATCTTTTTGAAAGCAAAACATTTTATCCTATGCATAATGAGCGTCACTCATTTCATAGAATAAACAACGGTGAATCCCGTTAAAAACTTCGGGATCCCGGACTTGTTTTTAAAGTAATCGGAATGCAATAAAGTCCTGTATGACATTTGGTTTGATAAATAGAAATGTGCAAGGTTGCCGAAGGCATATTTAAAAGTTAGTCGCTGTAGAGCAGCTGATTTGATTTGTAAAAAATTATTATCTAGCTGGTGGATGGCCCTATCCGGTTAGAATAAATGATAAATAAACTTGGAAAGTGTTGCAAATTGTAAAACCTTGAAGATAAACGCGCTAAGTCCCAAATAATGGTTCTTGGAAGAGGGGAGAAAAGTAATTAAACTGAGAAGTGGTGTTGTGATAGTGAAGAAATAAAGATTTTCACGATTTTACTATTTAGGCGTTGAAGTGACGCCACAGCTCAACTTTAACAACCATTTGGAAAAGAGAGGAATTGCGTGTAAAAATGCTGTAAATGCTACGTGAACCGCTTTTTACAACAAGAAGGAAATACTAGTAAAATCGATATAATGGCTATTTCAATACAATCGTATGTTGCACAAATGTGGAGCTATGGGTTTTTCGACGAAGTCGACATTCTGCAAAAGTATTTTGTAAAACGCATATGAAAATTGCCTGCCCATATGCCCACATTTACTCCATCTCGAGACAAGAATTCAAGATAGCCATTTGTACACAATAGAATTACATCTCTGGTACATTTATAGAACATTATTTGATTTTTCAGAAAACCGGCTTTCTAACTATTTGGCACAAATGGTAATAAGAAAACGCGTATTTTGGGTTAAAGAACTAAGAAAATTATTTAATAATATGCTAATATGAACTGGCGAATAGATAGTATGCTATCCAAAATGTGGATATATATATACCTATATATATAATAGGCGCCTGCACCTTTTTTGAGTTTTGGCCGAGCTGCTCCTCCAATTTTTGGTATGCGTCTTGATATGTTTCCATAAATGTGGATAGATGACATAAAAATGTTTTTTCACCAAGTCAAAGTGAATATTACACTATATAAACAAACAGCTGTTTATACTACCAAAATATAAAAGAAGTTAGACAAATTTATTTTTAAAAATGTGTAATGTGTTTAAGCTTGTTGATAATTAGAGCTAGTAGTGATCTACTTATCTTGCATAATAATAAGTTCGAAATGGGAAATAAAATTTTCTCATTGTTCAATAATGAAGAGCTTGAAAATATAGTACACTTTTTGGCGCACTGCCCAGTACTAAGAGAGTATCGAATAAAAATGTTTGGAAAATCCATATTAGAAGAATCAGAATATTGTGATTAATGTTATGAACGGCGTCAAAGAGTGCTGGGATAAACTTCTGCTTTACATTACTCATTGTAGAATTTAAATTTTTAAGAATGTATTTTAACTGTGATATACCGACAGACAGCGTAAGCCAATGTGGAAAATGTATTGTATAGCTGATAATGGAAAAATCTTTCCATCTTCATTTTTAGAATTATTTTGAAAACTTATTTTTTACATCGTCTATAGGAATAAATTAGTACTATGTACTACTATTACTACAGACTTATTGAATTCTGAATAATGCAGAACAAATAATTTCCATATTTCCCTATAAATGCACACTACCCGGATTCAAAACGCAGAATAGTGCCTTATTACAACTTATATATTAGTCTAAAAAAAAAATAGTTGGTTCCGATAATGAATTCGGGATCTCTATTTTATTCTTAAGGAATCGAAATGCAAGCAAGTCTTGAATAGTAGTTTGCTTTTCGAATTTTTTTTTTAGTTTAAAATAGTTAATCCCGAGACCAAACTTGGGATTTCGAAATATTTTTTAAGTATTCGATGTACTTATACGCTATGCAAATTTGTGTATATATTAATTAAATTACTTGGTAAATTAAAATCCTTTTTTAGCTATACAATTACTTATATAACCCTTCTGGTTCAAAATAATGAATGTATTTTTCAATATCCATTTGTTTATTAAACATATTTCTGATATTATAATAATAGACACATGTTGTTTTTACATACAGGGTCCGGCAGTCGAAGTGTAACCAATTAAAATACTATGAGCTTAGTTTCAAAAATTACTTTTATTCAATTGAAAGTAAAAAATGTATGAAAATAATGCAAAATTAAGAAACAATTTACTTTTGCTCGATATGACCACCCTTTGCCATGCCTATGGCCTTAAAACGCTCAAGAAACTAATCGCAAGCTACCCGAATGTGACTTGCAGGTATTTTCGCCTACTCGCGGACAATGGCTTTTTTCAGCGGCTTCAAACTGGTGAATCTTTTGGTTCGGCCTTTGCTCTCCAAAATGACCCAAACAGCATAATCAATCGGATTCGCGTCTGGTGAATTTGGGCCAAATAAACCCTTTCGTTTTGGGGGTTTACGAATTGCTCAATTTGAAGAATTTTTTGTCAGAAAATACGATGTTCGGAAATTTACCGCTTTCGGCCAAGCGAAGTAACTCCTTCGCTCTCTCAAGTCTGACTTGTTGGTGCTTTGGTGTGAGATCATGCGCCTTTTGGATCTTGTAAGGCTTTACTTTGGAATAATTTTCAGTACGCGGCGGATGCTACGGTCAGATATTTTCAGTTCTTTCGCCATTTGACTGGCACTTCGTCGGGGATTTCACTCAAGTCGCTTCTTCACTTTTTGAACCTTTTGACGTGATGTTGCAGTCTTTTGATGACCACCTCCATGACGATTCGCAATACTACTAGTATTATTGTAACGAATAATGGTGCGATAAACAAAAACTTTATTTACTTTAAGTTGCGGTCTGAAGTTGGTTACACTTTGAGTGCTGGACCCTGTATAATGTATGAACTTTTTAATTCTCAATTTTTTTTAATATAGAAAATAAAACTCGTTGTCGAAAATTCATTTCTTGACTGCAAATTTATGGTCATTGCATTTGCATTTGCATTCAACCATTTATAAAAGTTAAAATCGTATTTTCAAGATGTGAATTCCTCAGCATAATATATGAGTGTATTATTGTGTTCTCGTACCGCGATGTTGCATCAGGCTTTACTTACTATAGTTTGGCAAATGCTTTGCATTAAATGACATTGATCTATCTTTTAGATGTGCAGATGTGCAGATGTGGCACACATTCTAGTCAATCTATGAAAAGTAAATAAGCAGCTAGGAATTCTGTAGTTCATGGCTTGATACAATTAGGATATACATACATATACATATATATGTATTATATAATTGACAATTACACCCCTTGGTTGGGTGATTGGCCGAGCTGCTGCTCCGTTCCACATATTGAGGGACCTAGAGTTTTATGCCGCCTCGGAATGGCGAATTGTTTTCATGAGGGAATTTTTCATGGGAAGGAATTTATCTGTAGATTTACTAGATAAGCTGCAATAAAAGCGAGAAAAATCATTACGCGAAATAACTCTTTAACAATATTTGCTCGATTTAGGTGACAATTTCGCATCTTTACCTTCAAAACATATTAGCGAACGATATCTCTCAGCAAAGCTAACGAGTGTTGCAAAAGTTCTGAGACTAATTAAAACTTATCTCACTAAAGTAACTAATAGATAAATAGATTGCTAGCCTTCCTACCCTATCTTGGTGATACTTAAACTATCCGCACCTCCAAACAGAAGTTTGTGTGATTTGGTCCGCTGGTAAGCTAGGAAACTCCTGTAAGAAGGAGATCAAATCTCTTGGGTGTGCAGGTAACATTTCTCTGATATGCGTTATAGGGTATAGAAACATATGTAGAAGGAAATGAAATTGCTGATGAGCTTGCCAGGGAGGGGACTGAATTGGAATCAGAGACTACCTACCCGGTCATCGGCATCTCTCTGACATTTTTTAAAGGGGAACTGCACAAATTATTTCTCATGAAATCGTAGAAAAAATGGAGCTCCATTTCTTCGTGCGCCATTTCGAAAACCCTTTGGCCCCAGTACAATATACGGAGGACTCAGAAAGTGCTTTGGACTCCTCGCCACTCAATTTCCAAACTCGTATCTGTGTATCACTGGACGACCGGCACACACGCGGAAAAGTTAGGGCTAACATTTACCCCCCATGGCAGAAGCTGTGGGGATCTTTCGGAGCAGGAGACCGTTGAGCACTTTCTCTGTAAATGTCCGGGTTTGGCAGCTAGACGACTAAGGTCACTGGGTGCTCCTTTCTTCGACAGCCAAATTAAATCCCATCAATCTTCTCCATTATAGCAACAGCTCTAGCTGGCTGTATATATCTGCCTCTTGGAGGTCTCATAATGGTATCAAAACGGTGCCTCAGTGCTACTTGAGGAGTGCCAGACTCGCACTTCAACCATTTCACCTACCTATCTGGTCCGCTAGTTTTACTTTACCCTGTATGATGCCGAGTCTTCCTCGATCTACCGCCTTGGGACGTGTCCGATGGAGAACAAGCAATTCCATTCTATTCCGTTAAAAAATGTCTTTCAATATAGTAGTTTATTTTATTTTAAAACTATATAATAATACATTTACAATCGCTGAACCATTTTCTTAAACTTTTCGCAGTGTGTATCGAAGCTTTCTTATCCCCTAACGATTTTTCAACTACTTTGAACTTTAGCTTAATTCTTCCGATTAATTATTCTTGCTCGGCAGCATTTTGGTATTATATCACGCTGTCTAGCGATATGCGATTATAGATATATGCGATTTTTACTTACGAAGCCGATTCGAAATGTTTGTTTTTCCTTTACCAAATATTAAATGGTCATGCTAATAACCTCGTTGATTGGCCCAAGTTGAATTTTGTACTTGCCATCAGAGCTTATGTGGTTCTGTCACTTTGTTTTGGTCGGCGCCTAGACATTTATTTATTTTGCTCTCTTTACCTTTCTTAGCATTCTCTGATAACTCGAAATAGGGTAGCACGTAAAATCGGCTTGACTTTGAAGACTTAGAGGATTTACTTAATACTTAGTTTGCAACTAAATTTGATACAAGTTTTCGCTATACTAATTTGTATATCGCTATACTTGGATGTTTTTTTTTAATTTTTCTAGACAGTGCAGTGGGTGTAGCGTACAGTCTGCCCTGTGCAGAGTTAACAATAGTTTGTTACATTACGTTGCATAGAAAATGTTTGATTTGAGTCTAAGAGGTTGCGTAAAACAAAAATGAGGAGCCTGTGTGATATCTTTCACTCCAGAGAGCCATCAAAATTTTCATACAAATTTTCCGTTTAGCTTTTTTGGAAAGTAAAGACTATCAAAAGTTAAAGAATCTCTTCTTCATTTTCTATACATTTCATTTGTAGGTAGGAAAAGTAAGTAAAAAATTATATTCTTAGTAAAAATGATTAATAAATTTAAATCGATTTTCGCCAATTGCTTCACCCTGTAGCGGGGTTTGACTAGAATCATCGTATTCTTGGTACGATTTGCTAGCAAAAAAAGTACTTTCAAATATTTTCATTACTTATATACATCTATATTTCAACAGTACCTACTATAATGATATAAATTGTGGCAGCTAGCAATTACATTCGTTACATACAATTCAGTACGTATTTCATGGCAAGTAATGAGAATAATGTCACCTGTATCATTGCTTACCATTTCACAAAGACCAGAAACCCACCCGGCTTGATTTTACATTCTTCTCCTCATTGAAGGATTCATATGTATCTGGAAATGAACAATTTACTAGAATTTCTGAAACAGTGCGCACAGAAAACTATCCAAAACTCAAAACAATCTATCGGCAACGGTCGGTTTTAGTCATAGCTCATTGGTTTGTGCCTCATTTTGGAAGTACTTTGGAGACTTTTTTAGTTTCTACTTTGATTATTTCATCAAATTCGACCACTGTGAAGTACCTCTCTACCTCTCTACGAGCCCAATGACAATAAAGAAACGTAAAAATTGCGTGTAATATATGAACGAAACGTAGGGAACCCGTTAATTGATATTTAAGTGCCATTGGCAATTTCCTCTCATGCAACATATTCGCTTTGACAATTTCCTCCCTCACTTACAATCATTGTTTAGCGCTAGAAGAGGTAAGTGCGAACGAAAAAACACAAATGTAATTTAGCTGGACTTGATGATTTCCAATTTCACTGGCCGAATTTAAGGACACTCTGGATAAAAAAATGCACGTGGCATGGCCTTCGGCTCTCAGAGTTGTAACAAAAATAAACGCAAAATTGTATGATGTACTTTTTAGTGGAGTTTTGACACATAAATTACCGACAATGGGAGGAAATTAGTGGATTTTCCAACAGGAAATTGCTGTAATTCACTCTGCTTCCTTCTAGCTTGCAGCCCGGACTTAACTCCCATAGACAAACTTTGAAGAAGAAAATGGAATGTCCCACAGTGGGAGACACTGTAGCACAATTAAACTTCCTGTTTTTTCCCTTGTCTATGAAACCGATGCTCAATTTTTGCTTTAATAACTCTAAAACATGATGAAATAAAAACTGCTGATGTGAGTTACAATAAAAGAGTGTTATGTTAATTTTTTAGTAATCCACAAATTTTAGCCTGCGGAGCCAAAAACTTAAAATCGGGCCGGGAGACATTTAGAAATCTATTCAGTAGATCTTGAGGAAGAGAGGGCAAACAATTTAGTTTATTACACCGATGTCTCAATACACGCAAAATGATTAACATCAAAGTGAAAATAACTACTGCGTACGGATTGACTCGGCTAAGCGATTTTGACCGAGCTCAGCAAAGCGCGACTATTATTTCTTCCTCTTGGTAACTGGCGCAAATGAGGCATATCAAGCAAAGACAAGTCCTTCTTCACTTGATCTCTCCAACACAGAAAATGAAAGAAATCATGGACTGTACTAAAATCGAATGAGTATATACCACGCTTAACTTTTTATTTTTATGTAGTGTAGTTAAAATAAGTTCTATGTTCTTCCAATATCCTGTTTTTAATTGAAAATTCTACAATGAGAGGAAACTTCTTCTACCACCATCAGCAGGTACCGCATTGAATATTTTCAAAATCTCGACATAACCTAGCAGCAGAGCTGTTGGGTCTTTATTCGCTACACTACGTCTATGTCGCCATAAAGTTAATATAACTTCTGGGTTCATCGTCTGTGATATTCGCCGTCACCAAAGCGTAAAGGTTTAGAAATCTTCCGCAGAAACTTGATCTCGAGCATTCAAGAGCCACCTCTTGTGACGTTGTCATGAATCTTCGCCATTCATTTGGACGAATATGATGACTGACTTACAAAGTGTGGATTTTGTTCGCCCATAGCGAATTTTTCTCCAAACCTCTTTGTTGGCTAGAGAGTATCCCCATTGGATTTTAAAGCTGACATTATTAGGATGCAAATGCTGTTTCACAAGCAAACGAAGTCTTTTGCTACTTCCAAATTAAAACTGTTACCTCATGGGTATCTCGTTCACCCCTGGACCCTTTCGTTTCACTTTATTAATCAGAAAAGGGGAAGATCAATGATGCAGTTGTTGAAGCCTATGAGATCCCCTTACACCTCTGCGACTTATTTCTTCGGCCCTAACTATCTTATGCAGCATCAGGAAGACACAAACAGATAGCAAACAAAATTCACCAAAAATAATTCACGGAATAAAAATTCCTGCGAACTGTCAACTCTCTATTTAACATGAATGGCCTATTCCACCACAAAGTAAGCCCATTAGTACCAATCACTAAGGAAAGCATCGAATTGATGTAAATGACTTGATTTTTGTACAAGTTTCTTTGTTCTTTGACTTCCAATCAAATTAAGAAACAAGAAATAAGAACTAGGCCAATACGTGCAATCCATATAAATTAAAGTACGCGTGGAAAATCTATGCGCAATATCTCAAGTAGTATGTCGTTGCAAAGAATTGACAAGAGGTCAAGACACCGCCAGTTTTCCATTGTTTACTTGCCATTCGATTAAAATAAACTGCTGAGCGTAAAAGTAATCACAAGTTCTTTCAGAAAGGAAGAAATGGTTTGCTACTAAACCAGCAGAGCGAACAAAAGTACAATAACAGTGAAACCAAAAACAAACAAAAAACAAAAATGGAAAAGCAACAAAGGATCGCGAAAGTAAGGCGCCCGGAAAAATAACGAAAAGTAGGCTTGTGAAAAAGTTACTCAAAGCAGTCACGTGCTGCCAAGAGCATACAGAGCAATACATAATATACATACACACATAACAAACATGTACAAAACATGCATTTATATAATATGTAGAGCACAACTGTGTACGCGGACAAAGACAAACAACAATGTTTGTAGCGGTAGTGGTAACGATAATGACAGCCTTAATGGTAACGGCAATGGATGTGGCTGCAATGCGCCATATGCAGGCTACTAAATAGTTTGGTTGTATGTATGTGTGTGTGCGTGAGTAAATATCATGCGATTACGTAGCAGGGAGAACTCGTACTGCTCAGCAAACATTCTAGTTCATTACCTGTTAATTGATGGATGAAGTCGTACTAGTTCGAGAGAGCCTAGAAGTGGACCAGCTGGAAAAAGACCAATTAGACCTGTGTTCAAAATATATGTTGTTCACCTTTTAGCCTGCATTGAAAAGACTAACTTCTTGGCAGACATTCCAGTTCATGAAATGGTATTTGATAGAAAATCAAAGTTGTTGGAGAGTGGTTTGAAGTGGACGAGTTCTAAAATGCGCAATTAGAGATGAGCTCAAAACATGACGTTTGTTGCTTTTATTGCTGCAATGTTTTTAGATAGCGATATTTAACAATAAGTATAATATTTGAGTTTAATTTAGTTTCAGAATAGAAAAAAAATTTAATTTATAAAATATAATTTTTTTTTTTTTTTACAATTATATTTTTTTTCATCATGTTAGGGCGAGCAATATACTTACTAATATAATATTTTATTTAACGATTTTTGTTTTCTTTTTCAACTCGTCCAAAACTGATAATTTTCGTCCAAACTCGGCCTAGTTTCTTTTTTGTCCATTATGAACTAGTTTCTTAACTGGTTTAAAACTGATGCACTGGGTTTGTTAACTGATGTTATTGTAATGCAGATGCTGACAATTGAGATTTCGTAGGATAACGCCACGTTAAAAATACCAGCTGGCAGCATTGAAGATATACTACTTCAGCTGCAAAGCAAACTACTAGGCTTTATAGTAGGGTATATATGTATGTAGACATGTTTGCATGGAAAAATACGGTGCATATGCGTGCTAAAACGTTTGCTTGCTTCCTTATGCCAGAAGTTGTGTGTGTTTGTGTGTGTGTCATGCTGCAAGTAGAGCAATGAAAACGAACAATGCAAATGACAAATGACAAAACGCTATGTCCGCAATCTCGCGATATTTCGTGCGATTGCCAAAGGAACAATTTGTGGTAGTGGGGGAAAAAAACCAAAGGGCAAAAGGGGCATTAGAAACAATAGTTTTGTTGACGGCCGCACCTGGTCACAATTAAAGCGCCTAAAATATGACTGCGTCTTTTTCACTTTTTTGGTTTTTTTGTTGTGTTTACCAACGTACCTTTCTCCACTACTACATACAAATATAGTATAGTGAGCTACTCATTATGACGCTATTGTGTTTTGTGTGTTGTTGCCACTTTGGACTTTCTCCTTAATTAAATTTTGACTTCAAATGTCGAGACTGCGCTCCGATGAAAGGCGCGAAGACAAAAAAAAAACATACAATGTAAAATTTTTTTTTGTTTTTATTTTTCTGTTTTTCACATACTTGACCATGTCACGCCACAATGCCATGCCATTCAAGCGTTGGCAATATTTCATAAAGTATTTCATATCAAAAATTAACCATGAAAAAGGGTAACGAAAGGAATGGTAACAATAAATCGTGTAAAATACAAAAGAGATTTGAGAGCTGACCATATTTGTTGTACCCAATGCAAATTTGTGTGATATACACAACAACCTCTGTTCGAGCATTCTTCATTATTACTGTTATTTATTATGCAAATATTAGTGCAATAATATACAATATTAAAATCTGTTTTAGTACCTAAACGTGCAAAGGCAATGATTAATACTTAAAATGAAAGAAAACACAATAAAATAAAGCAGCATACGAATAAAATCAATACAATCATTAAAACGAAATTATTGCAATTAGTGCGCTCCCATATGTGTGCGCTTTCATATGAAGTGAGATCCAAGTATTTTGGGCATTGTAGTATATTATTCTATATATTAGTTTCTTGGTTGACTTGAGCATAATAAGAGGTATGTTGGAAAAAATTAAAAAAAAATTAAGAATCTTGACATTTGTTTAATGTTAATGTTAAAAAAACTCTTAAAGTGAAATAAATATCTTCAGTTCCTTTAACATTTTTAATATTATCTTTGTTAATTTTTTGGGATAAAATACGCTTTTTAAATCAAATTTTTTTGGGAAATTTTTTTTTGATAATTACTTTGTAATTTTGTTTGTTTTTTAAGATTTTGGTAGAATTGTTTTTTTTTTTAATTTTTTGGTAAAATATATATTTTCTTTGGAGTTTGCGAAAAACACACTTTCAGCAAATCTCGGTGGCAGAAAGAAAAAAACTGCTAGAACATAAATGATGCACGTCCCTTGTTGAGAGTTTTTATGGACCAATGTCTAATCTCAGCAGCAGAGTTGGAAGAAAAAGCAACGCTGAAATAAAAGTAGAGGAAAGACAAATCTAATTCTATGCTCCAGTTCATCTTATACTCATTGCGGCAGTCAGAGTGGGACGTCTAAATATAAAGGATGAAAACATTCCTCAATTAATCTGTTTACCCACTCCGATAGCTTTGCGGCCAGCCTTGATTTTGTAATATGATTATTCATATTTGGTAGTAACGGGTGATCAATCATGAGGTGCTTTTTTCAATAGTTAAAAAAAACCAAAATGTAAATTATGTTCAAAACCTTTATTTAACATTTGAAAGGACATTCTTTGACATTTACTTTTTGAATATGACTTCATTCAAATGTTGGCCGCAACTACGCCTAAGGTGGTCCATTCTGAAGGTCCAATTTTCAATCACTCGTTCGAGCATTTCGACTGGTATGTCGTGAATAACACGCGTAATGTTGGCTTCCAGAGCTTCAATCGTAGCTGGTTTATCAGCATAGACCTTGGACTTCACGAATCCCCAAAGAAAAAAGTCTAAAGGTGTGATATCACAAGATCTTGGAGGCCACGCCACAGGTCCACGGCGCGAGATAATGCGCTCACCAAAAGTTTCCTTCAATAAATCGATTGTTGCGTTGGCTGTATGGCATGTAGCGTCGTCTTGTTGGAACCAAATGTCGTAGAGATCATTAGATTCAATTTCAGGTAGCAAAAAGTCCGATATCATGGTACGGTAGCGAACACCATTCACAGTTACGTTGCGGCCATCATCATTTTAGAAAAAATATGGACCGATGATTCCACCAGCTCATAAACCATACCAGACCGTTGTTTTCTCTAGGTGTAAAGGTAGCTCCTGAACCTGTTCTGGTTGCTCTTCATCCCAAATACGGCAATTTTGCTTATTGACGTAACCATTGAGCCAGAAATGCACCTCATCGCTGAACAAAATTTTGCTCAAAAACAGCGGATCTTCTTCAATCTTTTCAAGATCCCAATCAGCAAAACGGTGACGTGCAGAAGGTCATTTGGCTTTAGTTCTTGTACGAGCTGTATTTTGTATGCTTTTAAATGAAGATCCTTCCGTAAAATTGACCAAGTTGTTCCATACGACAGTCCAAGTTGCTGAGAACGGTGCCGAATCGATTCATCGCGGTTTTCACATACACTCTCTGCTACTGCCGCTATATTCTCAATGCTTCTTGCTGGACGTGGTCTATTCGGTCGAGAATTATCCACCAATGAATATTCGGATTCAAATTTGTTGATGGTATGTCGAATAGTGTTTAAGGCAGGGCGATTATGTTGACCATAATGCGGTCTAAGCGCACGAAAAACATTTGTCACAGAACGCTGATTTTCATAATACAGTTGAACAATTTTTAGACGTTGTTACGGTGTGAGTCTTTCCATGATGAAATGCCAAACGCTGTTCAACAAATCCACGATGACAGTTTGCCACAACTCGCGCGCGATCTGTAAAAAAAACGCAAATGAAAAAAACTCCTTTTAATTGATCACCCGTTAAATAAATAAATAAATAAATGAATAAACGTTCTATACAGAAACGACTCATCAACACGTTTCAAAATCGCTGCAGGCAATATGAGTGAGAAATAAGCAAACAAAAAAAGGCTTAAATAGGCATAGCACTAAACATTTTATTTAAAGGCGCCAGTATTATGCAGGAGTTTTATGTTAAGTATCAAATGAAGATTTCGTGAAAACAGGTAAAACACGCATCGTGATGGGGATGGTCAACTTCACCGCAACAACAGTGGAAAGAAAACATAAAACCGGAAAGTGGCGCAAAAGTTACAGAAAAATCAATAAGCATGCATGCAAACGATTTTACTAAACATAAACACACTCACACATACTCAAACAATCATAATACGGATACATATGAGTATACATCTATATTTACATATTTACTTAGTAGAATGTGAGGCCACAACTCTGCCCATAACTGCTTCTTTGCCAACCAACGACCACATCGCCAACCTGTTTTTGTTGCTTTAACGATTTTCTTTGGCCTTTTCACATGTTCAGGGCTGCAATCGTCAATGATGATTATGCCACGTCATATAACAACCAAGCGAGTGAATAAATAAAGAACTTATAAATAAAATATAAACAAACATATATTAAAAATTGCACGTTTTGTGCAGGATATGACAATGATGATTAGCTGCAGGAGTATAAGGAAATATAAGGATTACTAGCACGCATTCAGTTGCGTGACAGTTGTGAAAAATTAAAGGCAATTTCACACACAAAGCGCTGCGAATGTAAAACTAACGCAACAGTGGGGCTTAAAGGCGCTTTGGTTTGCCATTTTTTCAAACTTTAGATTTAGAAGCAGCTGCTGTTTCTTCTTTTTTTCTCATGATAAATGAACTATAAACACTATACAACAAATTAAATATATATATTATATTACTTCTGCTGGTTTTATAGTATGCATTTATAATTCCTCAGTTTTTTTCCGGAACCACATTCACTTACATGAAGAGGAAACTCTCATGAGTACTCCGGCAGGATATACAGCCTTCAGCTAGACCTCCATACTAAACACTTCTCCACGTAGCACTGCCTAAGAAGTTACTACCTCATTGGACTGGTTATCTAACAAGCTGTCATTACATGCAAGAAGCTCCGCGCGCTTTAAATAATTATGACTTCCCTTCTAGTTATCAGCTGATTTCAGCATAAGATCTACAATATTTTGTCCGCTTAAGATTTTAAAAGTTTCAAAAGCATAACTTGGACATTGGAATAAGACGTGATCAACATCTTTTTCTCGCACCGTGCAGATTGGGTAGTTTGGGGAACTGCCTTAGCTTGAAATCAATGTAATGTCAATTTGACAGATTTCAAAACTAAGCCTTTATTGAGCTCTGCAAATAAATGGCGTACAACTTAATTATTATTAGTTTTTTTTTTTTTATTAAAAAATTTTATTTTTTCAACAATAATTTTTTATTTTATATTCAGCTGTCGCAGTATCCATTTGAGGGCAGCAATAGTAATCTGGAAACAAGGCTGTTTTTTGCCTCTTTAACTGAAACTCATTTATGTTTTAAAAATTTTACTATCGTTCATTGCTTACTGAACTCATATTTTTCAGAAAGCAACTTAAATAAGGCTTTGAAAAAATGAGTTTTCAGCTACATACATGGTTTTACACACTTTATGGTAGCTGTGACTTGGTCGTCAAATTTACAAAATTAGATCTAGATAAAGAGAAATCAAGCAGGCTGAAATTGGATAATGAAGTATAATCACTAAGTGCGCGATAGTCACAATGGGTGCATTGCTCTCAAAATTAGTCATATGGTTTTCCACATAAAAGAGATAAATATTACGAAGACTTTTTTGTGGAACATTAAAACTTATCTGCTCAAGTAGAACTGGACTGTCAACGACTCCTTTAACGACACTGAAAATAAACGAAGATGAAAGGACTGCTGTTCTCTGTTCTAGAGATTCTGGCTTAATTAATATAGCTTTAGCCGAGAATTATAGGATGGAACAGGGCCCTCAAATCATAGCGAACGTAACACCTGTTTAAGAAATATTTTTTGAACACGCACTACTATATTCATAGAAAATTGGTCGTAAGGTCCCAAAATGATATCAACATACACTAAGTGAGAACGAATAAGAGCCGTACACAGCAGTTTATAGGTATTTGGATCAAAAAATTCAGATGCATTGCGATCTACTTCAGATCTACTCTGAAGCCTAGAACAGAGTACGATTTTAAAATAATAAAATAAATGTGACGATTGAAGGAAAATGTCGTATCGAGTAAAATTCCAAGATCCTTAAAGTATTTTACACTTTATAGTACATTCTTGGAAATATTTTAGGATGTGCTAAAATTGTACTGACGCCTCGAAAATTTTAAATGAAAACATTTTTTTAATATTCAAAAGCAGACGCGACTTCATGCACCGACTTCATGCAATGAGTCTGTAAGAGATGAGAAAATGTTTAAATCATCCGCGAATTGCAATGTGAAAAGGAAACAAATGCTTATGTCATTGATAAAAATTACGAAAAGAAATGACCTAAGATGCTCCCTTGGGGGCCACCTGAAGTAGCAACAAAGTGGTTCGGTAATACGACTACTCCATCAATTCTTACCAAGCACCGTCGGTCCGCCACATATGACTTAAGCTATTGCAGAAAGGTGGAGTGAAAGCACAAGCAAGCAAACCTGTTTATTAGAATCTCGTGCGACACTTGGACAAATGCCTTAGAGAAGACAGTGTAAATGCAATCAACGCAATGCATGCAATATTAGTAGTGTAGAGCGATCAGTTACAAAACTATGTTGGTTTGAGTTAATTAAAGACTTAACTGCAAAATAAGTTATATCCTTTAGAATGCATTCCAGCACTTAAGAAATGCTTGATAGTTTGAAAATCGGCCTATAATTGCGAACATAATTTTTTCTTCCGCTTTTTAAAATGAGGTGGGATGATTGGAAATTTCTATCTTCTTAAAAAAGTGCCCGTAGACCGAGATTTGTTAAAAATTATCTCAAAAGGCAAAAGGAATTACCAACGCCGGACAATTCTTAAGCGAGATAGCTGAAAGGCCATCAGCATCTGTATATGAAGAAGGTTTGAGAGAAAGGATCCCCTTGAAAATGTCATCAGATGAGATGCTAAAATTAGCAAAATTTAAAAATGCAGATATCTCGGACGAAAGGTCACGGGCGCCTCATCAGCAGAAACATAATTTGACATAAAATGGTTTTCATATTAAATTTGCATAAACAAGATAAAAGTGCTATTGCAGTTTTACTTCACAGTCTTGACCGGCCATTTTTAATAGGAAAGAAGTATTATCATCAGCTTGTATAAATTAGCCTTGTTCTATGGCTCTCTTTAACTCACTTCTCATCATTCAAATTTTCGAAAACACATAACAATAAGTAATATATTAAAGTAGAGGTAATTTTCTGTTTTTTTAATAAAGCACTCAATTGTATTACTAACTTGCCGTATAGTGTTATTTTTGTATGAAAATAAAATTGTATGCATTCCTATAAAAATTCGAGATTCAAAATTTTTGCCAATTTAAACATAATTCTAAAAAAATGTTTATCAAAATTTTACACTTTTCAAACAATATTTTTTTAGAAAGATTTCCAGTATGGGATTTTATAGTCCATTGGTGGTGTCATTTGGCTCAAATTAGCGTTGATTTTTTTAAATTTTATTGGCGCTTTTGTGTATTTTCTTTCACAAAAAATGTTGAGCAGGCAACCATTTATCATCACTCTGGTTTGAATTAGATATTTCACTGTCGATTTTGCGCTACATCATAAATTTCTGCAGTGATTAAATTTCATCGCATTCGCGTGTCAACATTCATTTAGCTGGTACATAAAGTGCATACTCAGTAAAGTAATGGATAGCAGAGCGAAGTGTGAATTATGAAAGTGTGTGAAAATGGCAACAAAAGCATAAAAAATAATTCAAAAAATGAAACATTGAAACCATGATAGTAGTTTTTAAAGGAATGTTGATGAGTATACGAAATTTCATCTGGCTCTTCAAATGTTTGCTTAATTATCATGCACGTAGATAAGTATAAAATAGTATGCAGTGAGGGGAGAAAATCAAACATATAGCCATTGAAAATTCTCAATTTATTTTAATTACTTTTTACTTGCATTTACAATATTTTTTATAAAATTTTTTTTTATTTTACATTTATTGATCAATTGTTTGGTGTTGGCAAATTTATTTAGTATTATTTTGCATAGGTTTAGCAATGGTTTTACTTATAATTACTTATGACATATAAAGCATATAAAGTATGGGTTCGACGGCTGGTTTTTCTTATTTGTCTGCTTTCCCTCAGAAAGATTCTCATATTCTTGTTTCTTGCTCATGCTAACCGACGCGTTATTCACTTAGAATTTTCAACGCTGAGTGAGCCCTTTCTTTTCTTTGCTACCATTTTTTCTAACATTTTGGTGTTTCACACACGGAGATTCAAATCTACACGCTTCCTAATGGCAGTCACGCACGTGGAGAAGGACTTGGCTTCACTTGGAGTTTCCGAAAGGCGCTGGTCAGCACGAGAAAGAAACGAATGGCACACTTTGTTAAACTCGGCCCATACTCTGTTCCTAATATTGGTTGCCAAAGATATCTTCCGTCTTCTTTATGAGAGCCAAACAAGTCTTTGGTAGATGAGTATTCTGGAATATTTGCTTTTTATTTTGAATGGTCCATTTCTGCAGTACCCCTGCTATGATACCCAAATAATATACGAGGATACCATATATTCTCAGAAATCTGATATGATTTAGCACACATTGCATGCATCTTCTTTGTAAACTGAATTCTGAAGCATTTCCGTTGATGATTGCCATAATTGGTTGTGCTCTTAAATAAAGGAAAATTATAAAAAGTGATAGAGCGAATGCATTGTCTAAGCCTGCCTCTTATTGTCCCAAAAAACTTTAAAAAATTATGAAAAGTCTGTTAAAAACATGCGCCAGCTATATGATGTATCGCAGCGTCCACAATTCTGCGGGTCGAACTAAGGATTACTTCCCACATTCTTATCTGTCAGCACTGAAACGCCAGCTTAATATGTGCTAAGTTTTCCTTAAAACAAAAGGAAGTGTAAAATAAACATTTCTCTAATTCAACCAGTGCAACAAGATGTGGCGACATTTTAAATTGCACACATGCGTGCCCCTTGTAAGATAGCTTCTCTGATGTCGCCTTTCTATTTCTAAGATGTACTTCTATGTGAAAACAGAAAGCACAAAAATAGTAACACTTTAATGTGTCATCAGTCCAAGTGGTACTACTCGGCGTATACGTAACATTTGTTGGCAGAGCTACAAAAAGACAGTGAGTGGACTTTACTAAATGAAAGTGCACATAAAGATTTTTTAAAGTACTTTTCTCTTATGCAATACTGATGTGTACATAAGGCTTTATTATTGTATATGTATAACTTATATGTTAGATATATGTACACATACATCTGTGTTCACAATAATAGCAGCGCGACATATAGCTCAGTTTTTTTATTATTTTCTTTTTTTAATTTGTTTTGTATAACAAAATGGTTTATACGACCACAAAATCTATAGAACTTCAAGTTCCAAACTTTTTACAAAATTTTAAAACATTTAAAAAATTTTCATAAAATTCAATATTGAAACTTTTTGATCAAGATTTTGATAATAATTTCGAGGATGCTGTTTATAACTTATTGAATTTTGGCATAATAAAGTTTAAGTTTGAAATACCTTAAGATCGCGTTGATTTTTGGCCAGCTTTTTCTGGCGGTGAATTTTCTCCCATATAAAAATTGTTGAGTATTCGTTAAATGAAAGGAAATGCATAGAACTGTCAACTAAAAAAATTATAAAAAATCAGCGCTACAACAATACAAAATTGAATGAGTTACCCAACTGCGACCCCAGGCTTCTACTAAAAATTCTGTCTAAAAAGTTCGAAATTCTTTCTTTTTAGTTTTTTTTTCTAATTTGATACAAAACTTGAAACTTTATTGATTTTGTCATGTGAACTATACTTTAATAAAAAATAAAATAAAAAACTAAATAAATAATCAAAACTTTGCAATACATCCCGTTGCTGTGATTGTTGTTGTTGTGTGAACCATATTTTATAACAAAAAAATTAATTTTAGTTAAATAAAAAGTCAACACTTTGCCATATGTCGCGCTGCTATTATTGTGAACACAGGTGTACGTATATTATCTATAATTATTGCGCTCAAATGTACTCCAAGAGTGCACAAGTATACATTTATATTATATGTATATTACATATTTATAGCACTGCATCTGTGCCATTTTGACGACTTTCACATTATTTTCGTTTCTTTTAAATTTTTATGTATCTACATTTTGGCTTTCTTTCAGTTTCAAAACATATACTGCATACTTAAGATACTTTTGTTGTCATAATATTTATTTTTCTCCACATATGTGTTTGTGTTAGAAAAAGGCCATATATTTTCTTTTTCTTCGAACAGCTGCCATCCAAACGCCAAAAAGTAGTAGTAAAAAAGGGTGTAGAAATAAGGTCGTAGTCGAACTGGTGCTTATTTGCCTTTACTTCTCAGCTTTTAAAGCTGTGTGACTTCAAGCGTGTATGTATTTGTGTGCGCAAGTGCCTTTGTGTTATTACATAATTTCTTAGTTTGTCATTTCTTTCATTTGGTATTACTTTCTGCAAGATTTATCTTTTTGTTACTTATTATCCTTCTACTGGAAAATTAAAATCGCATACCAGCAAACATACCAGCAGGCAGAAATTTAATATCAAATCATATTTTATTACTTAGCAACTCTGTTTGGATTTCTGATCTTCGTAAATGTTCAAATTCAGCCCATACAAAAATATAATATATTAAAAATTTTACAAACATCCAAATATGTTTGGTGAGTCCCCAAATGTGTTTCACTCTGAACAATTTGTTTGTCTTTCCCAAAAAAAAAAAACAAAAAATACTTTGTAATCGAAACTTTATAAAGTATTATTTTTCCATACTAAAAAATATCTGACAGATATAAAGACAGAGTTATTAATTATTTTTAATACAATTTTTTCGGTAAACCATTTTCTGCCTAAATTGTAGTACTTATTTTATTTCCCCTTTTTCCTAAAATATATTTATGGTGAATATTTTATAAGCTTACAAATTTCTATATTACTATATAATATTTTTGGCTGTCTACATATACAACTCGTTGAAGGCTGGGTGGTACAAAAACTGACGAAAAGCTCCATTTCCGGTTCGTTGGCGCCAGCCGTTACTGTGCCGTTGGTCAGCCGCCTTTGATGTTGCCCATTATTTTTTTTTTTTGTATTGCTTTTATTTTTGTTGTGCTTATTTTGTATTTCACGATTTTTGGTCACCACTTAACTGCTTCACATCCGTGCTAACCAAGCGGCCAACAGCTCTGACTCAGCGACCATTCATTGCGAAATTCAGTCCTGTGCGACTGTGCGGCGATTTTATCCGCAATTATGCGTGCTTTTGACACTTATGTGGGCATGTATGTATGACAAAAATACCAGCAGATATGCGAGTTTCGCATGCATGTGCACGTGCCGTTTTTAGTTCTTTTTGTATTTTTTTTCTGAAATTTTTACTTGCATGTGTTTTAATTTTGCTGACCTCAATGTCACTGCTTGAGCCGAACGCTGAGTGGCGTGTGCCGCGTGCTGCCACCTTTAGCCACTATCATTCCACTCTTACCCCCGCAGAGTTCTTTAGACTAAATTTTATACAATGATTCAAAGCGCACATTTTACAGCTTAAATTTGCCATTCTGCGTCACCATTTCCGCTCATGCGATGGTTTTAGCTGGTTGGCTATCAGCGGTACTAATTGGCCTGTATCCTGCATTTGACTGTTCAAAATTTCTACTACTGTGCACTAGGTTTAAGTCAAAAGTAAATTTATGCTGTCGGCCTTAACCATTAAAAAGGGCCTGATTTGAAGGCCGAGTCAATCGAGTTCAATCTCAAAAGGCTAAGATTATCCGATGAGATTTTCTTCATTCATAAGCCCCGAAAAGGCATGGCTTGGAAAATTCTTGGGTCGAAAATGTACTCTCTTGACTTGAGATCTCTACTTGGTATAAAATTGCATCTTCTTATTTTTCTACATAATAAAGTTCAAAGTCAAAATACGTGATTGAAAAATGATTATATGCAGATTGATATTAGCGCAAGGCATTGAACGCAATGGACAAACGGCCTGCTTTTGAGGGTAGCAACCTCGGGGCCAGCATAGCCCTCCATGAAAATTTCAAGGCCGTTTTTGTGGAATTATTTTCAGTAAGCCCAGTGGCCATAAAAACTCTCTAATCGGGCGTTTACATCCAAATTTGTTAAGGAAAGTCATGACACTTTTTAGCTTGAAGCAGCAAAATACACAATTATAGCGATGAAGGCAATAAAGTCATCGACGAGTTGGCAAGGGAATGATGAGGAAATATCTTTACAAGCCAAAAACTTGCTGGACTCTGCGGATTTCCAGATTTTTTTCCAGATTTTCGGATTTCCATATTTACTATTATTTACTGGGCAAACATATAACGGGTAGCAATAAGTGGAATTAAAACACGTGACAAGGAAGCTACTTCGCAACCCGTTTACCAGAAAGGATTTTAAGTTATTGGGTAGAACTCATATTAGGTGACATATTATTATTATTCTTATTTTTACTCGTTATTTGGCCGGTCGCAATTGATTGCATTTCAACATGCACCGCTTGACCTGCTGAGAGAGCTTTATCGACTTTGTCTTGCAGATAATACAACATCGGTGCATATATTTTGTAAATGATCGGCCTTGGTCAGGCAAGATTTAAACACTTCAACATCTGTTGCTGAGGAACCTTATGGCTATTAAAGCATTAGTTATTCAATTTTATATATAAGTAATATTCAACATTTCTGAGAATTTATAAGAAAAACAAATTATTGTAAATAAATGTATAAAAGTATCTTTAAATGACTTGCACTTTCCGCTAACAAGCTTACGAACAAAGCGAGATTTCGTGAGAGTACTTCTTTCGATTCTTAATTTTTGTTTTTTTTTCTGATAATTTCATTTCACATCTCATAAGTTGAAAAGATTTCCTTTAGCTCTTAGACTTTATTACATTGAGTATATTCATGACGCAAACAAAGAAATGTCATTTTTTATTTCGCGCGCATTATATGAAATCTTTCGAATATTCAATGCAGCTGCGCTCAAATTTCTCTTGCAGTTGCGGTTCACATCTAAAGTGTACGCAACTGCATAATTTTTCATCATATTTACTTTGCTTTGCTGACAAAAGCAAGAGTTTAAGCACAAGTTCCGTTAAAAAGGTTTGTATTAGGAATGTTAGTACCGAAAACTCGGGATCCAAAATTTTGTAAGTACCGAAATTCCGGAGATTGGTTGATCAGTTGGCTTGCATGTTAAAGTATAGGAAAATATTTAAAAAAAAAAGTTTATGTTCATCCAAGTAGTCCAAAAGCTTATACTCAAGTATTTTGCCTTTGTATCGAGGTGGATTTGTTTATTCTTTATGAATATTGGATTGCATTGTTTTTTTTTTGTTTTGTTAGTGTATGTGACGTAGGCGGTTTTATCTTCGTTTATTTTAATGCCCCACGAACCATTGAATGGTATTGTTAAGTAATTCCTAAAGTTTATAAGTAGCCATCCTTGGATCTTTGTCTGATGCTAGCAAGATGTCTGCAAATGTTGCCACTAAAGGGTTCGTCGTTGCTGGTGTAGGGATATCAACTATATAAAAAAGGTGAAGAAGCGCCCCAAGGGCACTACCTTGCGGTACATCTGCTTCCATCGTTAGTATATAAGAATACTCATCTTTTGATTTACATAATTTTACATAAAGTTGTATTTCAGATATAGAGCTTTTCATTAATTTGTAGTAGTCTGTTGCTAAGTAAGTTGAGAGTTTTTGTAGAAGTCCTGCATGTCACACTGTGTCAGAAGCTTTGGCTACTTCGGGAAATTCTGCTCCACACGTTTTTTTTTTATCGATGTCTTCAAGAATTTTGTTCGTAACTCTGTGAACTTGCTGGATGGTGATACGTTTTTGCCGGAATTCGAATTGGTGGTAAGGTATTATTTTATTTTCCTGTATAATAGGCTCGATTCTGTCAAAAAGCTATTTTTCAAAGATTTTAGCTTATACTGGCAATAGACTTATAGGTCTGTACAAAGATACTTGCATGATTTTGGTATTGCGACAATTTAAGCAATTTTCTACACTTTTAGGAAATATTTCAAGATTGATTGAATTAAAATTTGATTGAATTATTCCTTATGTAAATAAGCCCCTTATTTGTGATGTCTCCAGCTAAGATTTTACCAGTTATTCAGTCGTATCCTGGTCACTTCTTATGGTCAATTCTCTTCAATATACATTCTTTTATTTCTCCTAATGTGACATTTTTAGTTTGCATGAATCCCTTTTTGCGTGCGTCTGGGAAAGGTTTGCATTAACCGTATTGTTGGTGAAACTACTTTTGTGTTTTGTGTGGTTCACGAGAACTTTAGTCTTGTCAAGATTAAAACCAATCTAGTCCAGCTACCATCAAGTCTTCTGATAGGCGGTTAGTATAAAATTTTATTTTAAATTTTTTTTGTAGCTTACCATAGCGAATAGCTTGTCGTTATACCGGATACAAGATTTTCGATGTGTCTCTTACGTTTTTTATTTTATTTTTCCAAAATTCAATTCATTTATTAAGTAATTTAATAGCGAACCAAACTTTTTTCTTTGTTTGAAATCGGCGAATAAGTTTTCTTAATTTTGAGAAAAACTTGCTTAAAGAAAATACTTCAAGCTTCACTCTAAAATTGCATAGCTACACAAACTAGTTATGCAAAAAAAAAAAAAAAAATCAACCATCTAATCAGTTCGCCTCGTTAAACTTTAAGCAAATATATTATATTTAATATCATGCCCCTAATTTTTTTTAAAGATATATTTAATTTTTACTAAACTAAAAAAACTACTGCTCGAAATGAGTTTCGGGATCCCGAAATTACATTGGAAATATCCTGAAATTACGGGATCAACAATTACCACTAACATTGGCATCCCTAATTTGTGTATTCCTGCTTTAAGCTACCAAGCGGAAACTGTCAACTATTCCGTTGCTGATTTACGTTTGCAATATGAAACGACGAGGTTGAGAAATATGACTGTGAGCATTATTAAGCAGCTGCTGCTCTTCAAACATATTTACATATGTACTTCCAAGTGTGCGTACAGCGTTCAGTAGTAAGCCGCAAAGCACGTTATGCATTCGCCCTAGATGAACGCATATCCATAGAAATATAAATACGCATAGATGCATGTACGTATGTATATGTAAATGTAAAATATATAGGTAGGTGCGCATGAAATGCGCTGTGCCTGCTTGCTATTTGCTTACTGCTGCTCATTATTTACGAAATGTATTCATTTTGAATTTATTCTGCGTTATCCTGGCAACCTTTCAAGTAAGTAAAACTTGGTTTATAAATGTATGAAGAAAATAAATAATGTTTTTCAAATGGCAGCTATTTACTTGTGCGAAATAACTATATTACACAGACATTTCTGCAATAAAATTAATGTGAATTCTGTTGAGAAATTTTCAAACAAATTTTTCTTTGCTTTTGAGCACCTACATATTTCAATTTGTTAGTTATCTAAGAAAATATGACTTATGTCGCTTCTTGTTACATTTTATTTTTATATTTATGAAAATATTCATTAAAAAAGGAATGACTCAATTAACCGACTAAAGCAATCACCCAGTGTTGAATGACGATGATCAGGTTACAGTTAATGAAAGAATGCTGCGTAATCACACGCAAATGTACATATGTATTCTGAGTAAAAAATACCGCTAAAACTAAGGAAAAAAATTTGTGCTGAAAACCTCAACATTCACATACACTAATGCAAACCAAAAACTCTCAAAAAAAATTGTCTATCGGTTGGGCGATTTTGCAATTTGGTTACGCATACGCCCCAGTACACGGCTACGAATTGAAATGTTGCCATGCGCTGATTTCATATGTCGCTAGGGTGGGCAAATGACAAAGGCTCTCTTTCAAAAGTGGCAAGTAGAAAGCTGAAAGCAAAAAAATGGCAAAATCGAAATCGAGATCGTAGTGGGAGGCTAACCGGTTAATATGTCGTCGATAGCGTTGCCGCAAATAAAAACTGATGCAAAAGGCCAGTGGCAAAGTAACGCTTTTTGCTGCTGCCGAAAAAATACCTGCAAATATGCGATACAATAACAAAATGGCACCAAAAATGGCTGAACATATGGAAAAGCATTCCTAAAAAATTGGTAAGAGGCGCTTTGAAAAACATTTGACTATTTTCGGCAAGTTATATCAGGAAATGCGTATGAGTGCAATTCAGTAAGGAGGTTTAAACTTAAAAAAAAGCCTGCTATATCCTATAGCCATATAACCATAGACTAAAAATTTGTAGCACATGTTGCAAAAATGTTGATAAAATATTTGTTTGCTTATTTGATTGAACTCTCTACGACTAAAATGCAATCAACAAACCTGATATGTATACTTGTACTTACATATGTACAAGTTGGCGCAAAATTAATCATCCGATTGTTTTTCCATAACTATTTTACTAAATAAAAAAGTGATTTTGAGTAATGGAAATTTTTATTTTGACATTTACGCAATCCATTGCTGCTCTGTTTGCATACCACAGCTGTCTAGTTCACAAGTGTCAAATATGTTTGACGTTCAACGCCATTTGCAAAAGTTATAAATCTTCCAATGGGGTGATTAGTTTTGTGCCACCTTGTATATGTATGCATTCTTGTGAAACAACATGACAACCCTATGCGGAATAAAATCGAAAAGGAAAAATTTGATCTCACTCAATTGGAGCACCATTTCCTTCACCACGTGTCTGATATTTGAAATGAACTAAACAGAATTTGTGTGCAAACGAAGAAATCTCTCACTATACTACTTTAGCGAGGATCAAAAGACTTTTCTAAACTCTCCTTACATCGATATTGATATTATATCCTACAAGTATATCAGTGGATAGGAGAACGATCCCATTAATTTGTGTTCAGAAAAAAATTGATGAGAGAAAAGAAAAGAGAGGAGAGAAATAATAACCTAAAGTTTTACTATTTTTTTTTTTTATTTTTTTTTTTTTTTGCAAAAAGACGTACTGCAACAATAATCATAAAACTATAATAAAAATTTCAAATTGTTTACAAAAATTTAAAAAATTCAAAAAATTTTGTTTAAAATTCTAAGCTCCTTCGTCAGAATTTTTAGAAAAATGCTCTGCATTGTAACTCAATAATTTTTACTTTTAATTGATTTTTGATATTTTTTTTTAGTTTAAGGTTTTACGCCTTTTCTTCCATAGAATCGATCTCTAAACTGGAACTTGAGTGGCTCCTAAAATTCGCGAACAGTAGCACCGTAAACAAAAAAAAACGTACAAAAAATTGTAAAATTACTCCTTGAACTAATTTACTAACTTTTAATGGGCTAAAAAATTGTATACCGAAAGTGTTACTAAAAATTTTGACTAATTCTAATAGTAAAAAGATTTCAGTTTTGATGAAAATTATTTGAACTTTTTTTTAATTTAAAACTTTTAATTATATTATATTAGATTTCTTGTAGCACGAACTTTATTTTTATTTAAAAAAAAAGAATATATATGGTAGTTAGTTAAAAAATTATTATAAATAGTCTAAATTTGGCCAATCGTAGCGCTCAATTATTTTCACCACCGTCACATAAATGAAGTTAGAAGTGCTTTATTTTCATCTTTGTGACAGTGTCTGGTTCAATACAAGAGGGAGTGGGAGTGGTAAAAAGGGGACTTCGGCAGTATTGCATTGTTTTAGTTACTCTAAACGGAATTCCTTTGGTGCGAATGCTACACAAATAAAATATTATAGATTTTATACCATCATAACTAAAAAACAAAAAAAAAAAAAAATTGAAATGCATTCAACTTAGGATACAATTAATTTTTTTTATTTACCAGTTACAGCATTGAATAGAGCAATATCGATGTAATAATTCATTAAAAATTGAAAAAAGTTAAAGAGTTAATGTTGTGAAATAAAACTTCTTACAACAAATGTTTTCTTTTTCAATGGCAATTAACTCGTATTTCCATGCTCCTGAGCTAAGTTTCTTTCACGTTCGTGTTGTATATCTGATGATAGATCACAAATACCTCCGAAAGGCAGCTATTTCCTAGGTGAGAATCGCTTTCGTGGCAGATTTAGATTTTGATTTTTTTTATTACCTGCCGAGTGGCAATCGCTATTTGAAAACACTCATTAATAAGGTAGGCATGCCACACAAAAGCCCACTCGGTTCTAGAAGGTATCTTACCTGCTTGCACTAGCTTCGCTTACCAACACTTCTTAAATCAGATTCAATTGCATGCATCTATTATTTGGAACTAATTAAAACTCTTGCCTCAGGGTCGATTTAGAAAGAAAACAAAAAAATTTACACATAAGCTGATACATTGAGCCAATTTTGTGGCGGCTTCTGCCGACAAGCATTCAATTACCAACTTCAGGTTGAGATAACCAAACAAGCGCAACAAAAGCCGTGAATAAATACAATATCATAAACAATAAGAGTACAAGCATACCAAGCAATGAAAGGCGTTCACTGTACGCTTTGCTGGCCATCAGTGTGCACGATATACTTGGCTTCGTAGCGAGGATTTTTAACTGGCCAACCCCTTTTACCAAATAAACCAATTGAATTCATTTTCAGTTATGCTTTTATTGCTGCCTTCGGATGCAAAACATGTAAGACTGGAACCCAGAGCGGTGAAGTAAAGTGGGGCGTCGAAGTTTTGGTGTAACAATCACAAAAGAGGAAATAAAGTGAAAATAAAAAATAATAACACAAAAACGTAGGACCTTTGGTGAGCCATTGAATGCATTACCCTCTTCCCCATCTATATAGTGCGCTCTATTCATTCAGCGTTCAACGCCCACTGCTGTGCAATTCATCTTGTCAAACCAACTTGATGCTGTTTCCACCTCTTCCGCTACGGTACTGAATATCCGCACAACAGCAGAACAGCATTACTTTTTATTCAATAAAAATTTTAATGCTTTCCAAATCTTTTCGCTCTTCTGCTCACTTAAATTTTAGCGCCTCATGTGAGGATAGCAATAAAAATATGTACGTGTGTATGTGCATACGGTTGAACTTTCACATTTTTATCATATCCACGCGTGTATATGAGTGCGCACGGGTAAGTATGAAAAATACCTAAATTTTTTGCTGCGATTTGTTGTTTTTATTCCCATGTTTGTATTCGTAACAAGTATAGCCCGCACACGTTAGCGGAGCTGCAGTGAATTGTGTTGTATGCGCGCGCGTGTGTGTGTGTGTGAATCTCTATCAATGCAACCGATTCATTGCGGAAAAGATAAATTTGCCCTACTTCGTGCTGTGCGTATGAATTTCTGATATTTTGCACTACAAACGGCTGCACTGCATCCGGACTCAGACTCAGTGCTAGCCGCCATTTGAAGTGTACCCGCTAGGTGTATACGAGTACGAAGTGAGTGACATTAAGTTAAGGTCACCAGATATTGATAAGTTTTAACTATATTTTTCTTATTCAAATTACTTAAATTTTTTTATAATTTATATATTTTTCATGTATTTATATATTTTTTTGTTAAAAAATATATATGTACATATGTTATTTTTTCTAAAAATATATTTCATTCTATAACAAAAATCGCTTCAATCCAAGTTTTAAACTTTGTGCAACATGTTTCAAAATTTAGCTAATTTCCATCAAAATGTCGATTTTTTGAAAATTTCCGGTCGTTGGTGTTGTTGATGTTCCATATAGCTCATTACTTTTTCAATGTACGAAAATTTATTATTATTTTTTAAAAAGAAAAAAATATATAAAACTCTAGCCCGAAATTTTCGTTGATGTTTGATATTAGGAAATCACGTTTTTTCTATATAAAAGTGCACGATATTTTTTCTTTTATGTGAAGAAAATGCGTAACACCGTCAAATTTTCAAAAACGACATGCTTTTTTAACTACTTTAAAATTCCACTTTTTATACTAAAAACTGCTATTAAACTGCATATCAAAAAATTTTTTTTAATAATAATAATTCCTATTAAAAACCGTGCAAATTTGATGAAAATTTGTAGAAATTTTCTAATATTCGTATACAATTCGAAACTAGAATTCATATCGTTTTTGTTAAACAATGATTTTTGGCTTTATATAAAAAATTTTTCAAAAAAACAAAAGAAATAAAATAGTCAAAACTGGTCAAAATAGGTAAAAACATTAATATCCCATCGTTTTCTCGCAGGCTTGATATAAAGGGTATGGCCTTCGGTTGTTTTTTTTTAAAGAAGCGAGAATGTTAAATGCTCTGGCATGTTTTCTGCGGCTAGCCCTGTAGTCTACTATTGCTTCTGGAATTGTTCATTTCAACAAAAACGTCATCTGGTTTGTATACAATCCAATGACTTTTAACGGCAATTCGCAAAAAAATGTCCAAGAATGGCGAGTCACAGCTCCACAGAGACCAACTGGCGTCAAACGGACGCAGCACAGCAAATTACTGATTACACTGAATCAAGCAAAACAACAAATCAATAACATCCCGAGCTGTCTACGTTATATGAATGGTAGATGTGATAATTAGCCGATTTTATAAATTTTTTAATACCCGGCATTCTTGTATCAAAATTGAGATATGTACTGAGGTCTTTTGAGATATCTCTACATTTACTTGGAAATAAAAATGAAAGGCAGCAAATATTTGCGTGTTTTCAATAAAAATAAAAATTTTGATGCGAATAGTTGAATAACTTATAATTTAAATAAAGTTGGAAAATTTTTCCTGAATGGAGAAAGCGGTAAAAATTACAATTTTTTGACAAGAAATTTAAACCACTTTTTAGAACAAAAATTAAGATATTCTTGAAACATCTGCCTATTTTTGAAGTAGGAAATATGTTTTAAAGGCGTGGTGGAGGCTATTAATATTCTTGTCCATTGACATATCAATCATCCTATAATACATATAATTGGCGCATACACCCTTTATAGGATGTTTGACCCAGGTCCTTCCCCTACTTTTGGTGTGTATTCAAACCGACTCCAACGACGGATGTTTTTTATAAGGAGCTTTTTCATAGAAGAAGTACACTTGGAGGTTTGTCATTGCCTGCAAAACCTCTATTGCCTGAACAAACAACTTTTTCTATTATTTGGTGTTTCACGGATATTATAACCTGTGCGCCTCCGAATGGTAGTTACCCATCAACTGATTCAGCTACGGCGGTCAATAATTGATAGGTTCCTTGGAAATTCAAAAACAAAAAAAAAAAAAATTTAAGCAAAAAAAATTTGAAAAAGGGATGGCTTAAGTTTCTTTTTTATTTGGTTTTTTTTTTTGGTCTTTTTATTCCTTTAAGAATTTTTTTTGTTTATTTCCTTCTTTTTTAATTTTTTATTTATTTATATTACTTATTTATTTATTTTTTGTTTTTGAAGGTCGAATAAAAAAAATAAAAATGTAGTACCTAGTGTTGCCTAGTCTTACAAACGTCGCACTTAGTGAGCAAACCATCGATAGTCTAATGAACTAAATGTGATTCAATTTTATATCTTTACTTTGAGTCCACGAAAATTGGGCAATTATTTTATTATTATTTCATGAAAACTGCGAGCTATAGTTTAAATTTAAATTTTAAAATTCAAAGCCATGATGATACCGGATTGAAATCATTTACACCAAATCGGAAGTTTTTCGGAGTGAGTGAGTTAGTGCCTCTACGTTAATTTTCGTTGCCACAAAATTAGTAATTTCGCTTAGCCAACCTGATCGCTATCTAACCAAACTTTCGTTCCCAGTAGCATTTTCGAATAATATAATACTGCGTCTGCTCCTGTCACTTTTTGACTTCAACTCGCAATGGTCCGCCTTTAAAATATAGTTTTCACAAATACTCTAAGAAAAGTGTAGGAGTTTAATATTAACTCTTTAAAGCAATTTAATTTGCAACATGTAGTAAGTAAATCATGAGGTTTTATTTGATTTTTGAGCTTACGTTCCATTAGTTTTTCGCTTCATTTATAAAGTTCTGAGCTTTATCTTATCACTTTTCGTGCAAGCTCTACTAACATTGCTTCTGACATTGCCACAGGTGTGCGTAGCTGAAATATTAATGATTTGTGTTTATCTTATTTTATGCGCGAGTAAAAATACGCACCACCATCACATTGCAGTCATACACAAAACTTGGTCATACATACAAGCATAGAAGTACATCGCTCGCCAATGATCAGTATCAAGATTGAGAAATAGTCTTCAAACGTTTAAATATCTTGAATATGTAGTAAGAGAACTGAGTATAATTTCATATTAATTTTATTTATTTAAAATAAGAGTGCATATCCTCTATTAGTAACTTCTCTAAGCTTCTCTTCCAATTTGTGTTGTCCACCTCTATATTGTCCTACAAATGGAAAGACCATGTCGACAGAAAGTTTTTGTGAGAAGCTGGTAGATATGCTTTCCGATTTTCTATCTACCAAGGAACGAAATAAACTATTCAATGCGTCATATTCACAACAGACTTCCACCTCAACCCACCCAATTCTAGTCATGAACAAATCTGCTAGGTTGGCCGCCTAATCAATTTTATACATCCCCTTAAATTTTTTTTTTACCTGGCAGTGTTAAGTTATGATTTAAAATTTATATTTCATTTGCGGTAAAGCTCTGGACTAGCAACATTCTAAAAAAATTACTGCCTAAACTTGGAGTTAGCGGTTGTAATTTTAACTCTTACAAAATAGGCTTTACAATTGAAAATTGGATTATTTGTAGGCTTGAGTATAATAAGCAGTAAACTGAAAAAAAAATTATATCTTCGAGATTTATTCAATGTTGAAAATTTTGGTAATTAGGTTAGGTTAAGTTTTTTAAAATCAAATATCTTTGAATATTTTTAACATCTTTATATTTTTTGTTTATTTTTTAGAATAAAATATACATTTAAAAACAAAAATGGAAAAATTTTGTAAACATTTTTTTTTTGTTGAGGCTATGCTCAGTAATTCCTGAAAGCTTCACTGCAGGATTCCATTAACTTTTCGAGTTATATTCCAATGCGTACAGCCAACCAATGCAAAAAAAAATTGTTAATAAGATAACCGAAATGCTATGGGAATTCAGTTTCAGGGATTACGGAACTCAGCATCCGCTTTTAATGAAAAAATAAGAAAAAATCGGGAAGAATTATTTCAAAATTACGAAAAAGACTTTTTTTTTAATGTTGAACACAAAATAATTATTTTGTCAATATGAAATTTTGTCATGTATTTTGTATCCTAAAAAAACAATTTTCCAAAAATATTAAAAACAACCGCAGATATTTGACTTTAAAGAACTTCATACCAACATTTTCAAAATTCAATAAATCCCAAAATTATTAAATATTATATTTTTAATTTTTTCCAAATTACTCCTTTTTATACTTAAGCGTATAAATAAACCGGTTTTCAGGAAAATTTACAATAATGTCAAAAATACTTGAATCACTTATAGTTTTTTCAAAATTGTTCAGTCTACTTCTCTAATATACTCAAGCCTACTAATAAAACAATTGTCAGAAAAATGTAAGACCACGTCCAAAATTCACATACTCCTTGGCAACCAAGCGGTTTGCAGTAGTTCAGTTTGGTTTAGAATATTAACTTTAAAGTTCCCTTTTCCCGTCCCATACGGCGCAGTGCCGAATACCGCAGTGCTGCTATAGCTCGAAATAAACCAAATTAGCTGACTCACAAGAGCTTGGAGACCTTTATTTCATATAGCAGTAAATCTTTTATAAATATCTTATCCAATATCTTTACAAGATCCACTAACTTATGAAAATAAGCCTTTTGATTATTTGTCGCTCTACATCTTCTCTCATTTGACTGCTCAAAGTTTGTCATATTCGTATTGAAAACCCCCTTTGTGAAATCAAGTATCTGATGCCTGATCTGGAAAATCAATATTTGACTAGATATTCCCAATATAATACTTATAATGAGAACAAGGCACAGGAGGTGTTATGCGTGGCGACAACCACATTTCTGTTTACAGTTAAAAATATATTTGAAAAGTTAGAGGACTTCACTTATTTCGAAACCGATAATAAAGTCTACTTCGGAATTTAATCGGCAATTATCCTTTTCAATCAGTGCTACTCTTGACTAAGTAGACAAATGAGTAGTGAAGTTCTTTTCATGCCCGTCCTGTTCTGTGGAGCGAAAATTTGGAAAATGGCAACATTCGGTGAGGTAGCCGTTGAAGTGTTCGAGAGAAAGATTCTAGGCCTCGATTTCATTGGAGGGATCAGATTAAGAGGAACTTGACTTAAATTGGTGTTCTCAACTGATGCCAGTTGGCTCGAGGAAGTATCGACCGACGGGCTTCGTTAAACTCGGCCAACATCGCTAAAGCCGTTAACGACGCAATAAAAAAGAAAAAAATTCGGATTTTGATAGTTAATAATGGACTATTTTTTATGACCAGAACTCAAATTATAATGTGAGCAAATGTCTATAACAAAATTAGTATTGATGCACATAGAAAATCAAACAGTTTATGAAGTAACTCGCCCGGTTGCATTTGCACCAAATTGATTGGGTTTATAAGTCAAGCTTGAATTCTCGCAGCGCAGTATTCGTTTCTAGTTCAAGAAACCAACGGAAGGACCAATGGGGCTTTGGCACTCCAAGTCCAAGCCGTGAATGTTCATTTGGCCACAAGTTCGTAACATATGTAGAGCGTGAAGGCATTAGAAATTCCATCTTATATCCAAAAAACTTAATTATTTTGCCGTCAAAAATGAATGATCGTTTTCATTATTTGACATAACGCCTCAGAACTTTGCACGACATTTCAATCTCAGTAGTTTCGTTAACAATTCTTTATAAGGAACAAATGTTTCACTTAATATTATCAGAATCTCTGCCACTTTAGCTAAACTTTAATCATTAAGAGAAAAGTATATTGCAGCTGATATTTCACATGCATTTGGGAAGCAATTTACAAATTAAAATTTGTTTCCTTTGTTTAACTTATTCAAAAAAAGAAGAAAACTTTTTAAGCAAATGGCTTTTAAACTCAACATTCCCAGTTGGAAGCTTTTCGTATTTTCAAGATATTTCGTGAAATATTGATATGAACAATATGACTTGCCGACAATGGGGAATTCATGTATCCCACATACATATGCATACACTCCTACATGTTTAAAGTACTACATGCCTAGCATGCCACGAACACCAGCAACATATCCCCGTCCATACAATTGACAACAAAAGTTACTTATACGAGTAAAGTAAGCAGAGAAAAAGGTGCTACATGATGTGGAATTTACATACCATATACGAGCATGTACAGGGTATTTAAAAAAAAATTTGTTTGTTGTGAACTGTCACATTTTCATTACGCCTCTTTTGACAGTTGTAGAATCTGTAGTAGCGGCAGTAGAAAATCTGCAATTTATTAAATTGAATTCGAGAACAGCATACAAATTTTTGAAATCCATTATGAAAATGCTCGATCCATGAACTCTTCTTTCGCAGAATTTCGGTTATTTTCGGTCATTTTAAATATCCGAAAGTGCCATGCATAAATTATTTTTTGAATTGTTTTCAAACCTTTTTAATCGACTGGCTATTCAAAATGATTTAAAGAGGAATGAAACCAACGAAGGGACAACCAGCACCGTCTAACCTGGAGATTACGTACGGGAGCGTAAATCCCAACTAAGGTGTCTTGGCGAGGAAGAAGTCTCTGCTTCGGTATATAACATAAACACACCAGTCCCCCGGCCAACTTAAAACATAGCTGCAGCAACCATCTATCAGCCTTGTAAAATTCAAGATTTGAAGCCATAGAATCAACACTAATTCATCCAAGAAAACTATTTGGTTTTAAAGAAAGAATCAGAATCTCAGAGGAAACTCATTTCGATTTATCCAGAGTAGAAATATAAAAAACTCTTCGCAATAAATTGAGAAGCTTTTACATTCCGCTCATAATATTGGTTAGTGGACGCCAATGGAGGCATTAGCCGAATTTTTTTCTAAAATACAGCTAGAAATGAGTTTATTGTCAACGAATTGTGATATAGAGGCGTGTCAACAATTAACTTTTGGCATATTGTGGATGGTATAGCCGTCTACACATGTGGTCACATACAGCCAACAACAACAATGTATTTTTTTCAAACGAAATTCCAGGAAAAAACTATCGAGAATTTTGAAGCGATTCAGCCGTCAAGATTGCTTGCTTTGGAATTATTTTCTGTAAAACTACCTCAAATATATACTGCTACTACTGCCAATAAACAAATAATGAATTCCCTTTCAACATATATACCGAATTTTAATAAAACAAGCACACAAAAAAGCGAAACTCGAAATTAAAAGACCCTGTTACATGCAAGGAAGTAAGTTATGTATTTCGGTTTTAGTGGCTCTGAAGTATTCGCTTTGGGAAAGAATAATACGAATACTCTTCGTATAAGCAAAAAAGAGTTAACACAACCAAACCCGCATATGCACATGCACAAGTATTCGTGAAAGCAAATGAAGATCTCTCGAAATTGAACTAAAAGTTGTTTGGAAGAAAGAGAAGGGCCAGCATGAATGAATGCCCAAGTTGTTTTAGACTTTTGTGAAAACATACATACACGTACAACAGACGTATGTACATCTACGTGACACAAGTTCAACACGTGCAAGCACTCGAAGTCGTACAATAGCTAAATATATTGCAAGCCAGCAAGCCAACAAGCCATTGTCGTGTAATCGAACGCACATACTTACACACACACTCATATATACTCGTTCATTCATATACAAGTATATGTGCAGTGGCATACTTTTGGGAGTCAATAAGCACGCTTGTAAGCCAGCTTACAAATGCAACGATTCGATTTCAATACAGCTTGAGCCAAGTATAGGAGAGGGAAGGCGGAGATGATGTTTGGTTTCTACAAAAATAGTGTGCTAAAGATGGCGAATATTAGAAAATTACAATATTAGAAGACAGCGACCATTATTCTGTAGTTTTTTTCTCTTGTTTATGTTGTTGGTGTTGTTTATGACCTAACTGTCATTGCATCCGCAATGTTATTGTTTACTTATGCTTGGCACTTTCAATTTATAATCATCAGCAAGCAGAGCGCTGGTAAGCTCTATGGTTTTTGTCTATGCGTTTGCGGATGTGTATGTAAGTGTGTTTATGCGCAGAGATTGCTAATGGAAAAGTGAAAAATTAGAGAAAACAATACAAAATATATATTTTGCTCTTCACATTCCCAACAGATTTTCAAATGGGAAAGTTATCATTTTTGGAGTAGTAGTGTTCGTCCTTTTTTATTGAATTGCCATAAAATTTTGACATCTATCTCTATATAGATGCGCCGAGAATTTATTTATGGGTTAATTTCCTATTAATGTGAGGCTAGTCGCAAAGTGTTTCAAAAAGATATTTCTTCATGTGCAATCTAATATATTAAATTTCTAAAACCAAAAATTCAAAAATTTTCTGAGTAATCTTCGTCCAAAGAGTAGGTATTCTACACTATTCACATAAGAACCAACAAACCCATATATTGAGTCGCACCAAAAATCAAGTCTCAGATGGGCTACAGAACCTACCTATCAAATCTGAACGAAATAAATAAGAAATGCACGTCGTTTCGCTATAAAAAAATATGCGCTTTGATAGAACTTTTTTTGTGTTAATATACCCATAACTACTAAAAGGCTTACAAAGCCAAGTACATTGAAATCTCTTTTGGGCGTACATTCATCGTCAGTTAACGGTTGTCCTCCCAACAGGAATTTTCGCTCAAAAGAGGTTAACTTCTTGTGATACATATGATTCGGTATAGAAAAAAATTTACGCCCAAGGGAGTTGACCGGCTAACAAAAGTGTTCGTTACACTGTGTATTATTAGTATATTATTAGATTGGTATTTTCATGTGAACACTTTCTGCCAGGCGGCTGCCATTGAATATAATTAAGCCTCATTAGTCAAACTTCGGCTACGCAACGCTACCGTGTTCGACGCTAAAATACCATATTTTGGAAAGCGTAACCGGAGTGGGTTCCATGAGGGTTATTTTTTCGAAGTGTGATAGAGAACTAGCTAAAGTGTGTATGCTATATTAAATGAAAGGCAATAGAATGCTCTTTTTAATGCAACTATATATGTATTTGTTGTGTTAGTAGGGCAAGTTTTCAACACAAAAAAAACCCTCTTATGTAATTTTCTCGTATTTTTTTAATAAACATTTTACTTTCTCAAGAACTCAAGAAAAAGAAAGGCATTTTATTTATCTTTCGAAGGCAACCTTCGCGAAAAGTTATTTCATGCTCAAATGCTCTGGGCAGCATAACCGTAATGGGATGAATGAGGGTTATTTTTATGAGGTGCGGTCGAAGGCAAAATAAACATGGAAAATAACTAATCTAATTATCAAATAAACGGTAGTTAAATGAGCTTTTAATGAAGCTCCGTCTGCATCGTGCCCATACAAGTTTTCGAAAGAAACTCATTTAATTGATTACTTTTCATAAAAATTGCATATTCTTAAAAACTCACAAAAGAAAGGTATTTTAACTACACTTGGTTTTGCAAATGATCGAGTAGCTCTGGAGCTTTCAACATTGACATTAAACCTTCGATATTTCCATAATTTTTAATGTTTGGCAAAAAAAGTTTTGCTACCCTTGTAATGAGCATAAAAAGTTCTATCGGAGCTCAGTTTTAATTTACGAAAAAGTACTGCGTATCTTTTACTAATACCATCAACATAAGCTAAAAGCAATGAAAAGTAAACCACAACGTTTCTTCGCCACCTTCGGCATGAAAAGTGAGAATCTGGACTTACCATATAATTATTTCTGATGCGGGAGAGCGAAAATCATCCAACCATCAATTTGGCATTAGAGAAACCAAAATTGAATTTCTTCATAGATTCACTGAAAAAATTTAATCTATCTTAAAGAAAAAAAAAATATGCATCTCTCTTCCCCGCAATTTCGCATGCATTTGATTGCGTTTGCTATGAGCCTACTTCACAACATAAAAGCACCCTTCAACATATCGACTGAAATTGGTATTTTTCTTTCGACAAATGTAATATTATGAGTCCCTTACTATGCCCTACTCCGCAATTTTGTTTATGAAATTGTGAATTTAGCCATGGATACTTCACATAAACTTGAAGGAGGCGTAATAAGACACACTCGTTGGCTACAAAATTCTGATCAAGGTCACTGGAATAAAATTATTTATATTCTATTATTTATATATAATTACATTGTATTATTCTTAAACCTATTTCTTCGCTCTCAGCCAAGACACCTGTTTACTGATGTTAATAAAGGCTGGGCCATGTAAAATTTGCTTTTTGAATCGGCTATAAAAAAAAACTAATCAATATTTTTTCAAACTTTTTTTTTATTTTGAAGATTGAACATTTTCATTTATGAATGAATAATAATATCGTTCAAATGACTGCCATGACCATTAGGCCATTCGATCAACCCAATTTTTAAGCACATTTTCGATTGTTTAGGCTCCAATTTCATGAATGGCAACTTCAAGCATCAATCGTCTCTGGATGGTTGGCATAGCATTTCTCTTTAACGGCTCCCCACAAAAAATAGTCCAACGGCCTTAAATCACAGCTCCGAGGCGGCCAATTGATATCGGATTTCGGCTGATTATTCGGTTTTCAAAAACGGTAGCCAAAAATTCGAGTGTAACTTTAGTAGTGTGACAAGTTGCACCGTCCTGTTGAAACCAAATGTCGTCCATGTCATCCTCTTCAATTTTTGGAAACAACTCGTTGAGCATGTGACGGCAACGCTCGCCATTTACTGTAACCGCGGCTCCTCGCTCATTTTCGAAAAAAAAAAAAATGGCCCTATGATGCCGCCAGACCAAAAACCGCACCAAACAGTGACTCGTTGTAGATGCATTTGCTTCTCTCCAATAATGTGTGGATTTTCTGAGCCCCAAATCCGACAATTTTGCTTATTGACGTAGCCACCGATGTGAAAATGAGCTTCATCAGAAAAGATGATTTTTCGGTAAAAATGCTCATCTTCTTTCGAACGATTTTCTGCCTATTGAGCGAACCGAAAATGCATTGGATGGTCATTAGGCTTCAGTTCTTGCACCAATTGAACTTTGTTAGCCCTCATACCGAAGTCTTTATGCAAAATTCTCCTCAAAGAAGTGCGTGAAATGTTCAATTCTTGAGAACGATGACAAGTTGAGGTTGTTGGATGTTCACGCACATTTCGGCTACAGCAGCAATGTTTTCGGGTGTACGCACTGTAGGAGCACGTTCACGTGTTGTTTTATCCATTAACGATCCACTTTCACGAACACGATTAACAAATTGACCCACAAACTGTCTTGTTGGCAAATTTTTTTTTTTCAAATTTCTCACAGTTTGAGTAGAAGACTCACCACTTTGGAAATAGGTTTTCAATATTTCCCAATTTTGTTCAAGCGTATAGGGTCCCATTTCGTAAATATCAAAACTTTAAATAAATTATGAACACATTTGATATGTCATTTGTGTTACCATTCTCAAAAAAATAGCTGGTTCAAAAAGCTAACGCTATATGGCCCACCCTGTAGTATGATGATGTTAATGATGTTAATGGCATACGCCAAGGCAGCGAGACTTAATATCTTGGTATACTCCTCGATTGGAGGTCAACTTGGTAGATTCACTCACGCAAGACTCACTTAAGTAAGCGCTAGTGCATTACTAGACTCAGAGGCCTGAATTGGCTTATTAATCGTAACTATCAATTAGCAATTCACCATAAATTGCTATAATACTCTACTAACTACCGTTAAATCTACAACTAATTACAAAATGCGTTTACTTTCGATTCTGAAAACGTATCAAGTAATCCTGAGCAACTATATACCTACATATATAAATGCATACTGTATGCATACATATAAAAGTCTCTGGATGTGCACCTATCCATATTCATGAAAACATTATCTGCATACCACCGACAGCTATCACATGAGTGTACTCGTTCACCTATTCCAATCAATGATTCTAAGAGCAACGCAAATATGCATTGGCATTGTCCACTCTGTGCTGATATCTTTGAAGCCTTTAGCAATGAATAAATAAATAGCTAGCTGTATGTAGCAGATAATAGCAAAAGTAAGCTTTGAGGGTAAATGCAAATTTAGCTATACAATAGTCAATGAGAGTATTAAAGACATGAATATATATGCAAATATGCATATCTGCAAGTAAATACGAGTATACACATTTACAGCTACTTTTAAAGTAAATGACCGGCATTAGTATCTCACCGGCATCCTCACAAACTTCAACATAACTTTTATCTTTGCTCACAACAAAAGCCTTGCTTATAAGCAACTCGGTAAAGACAAAATCCCTAAGTAATCAATGCCATCAAAATGCATAAATGTAAATATGGTGGATATATGGTACATACATGCATACATATTATACGTATAAGGCTTAGTTATACGGAAGATATTGCATGAGAATACTCGTACAGAGGAAAAACAGCTGTATAGCAATACAAAAATAAAATATAGCAAATATTTATAGCTGAATATAGGCATTGAAATTCGAATCCATAGCAATACAAATTATGGCATCTCGAAGGAAGCAATCTATAATTGTTATTTGTATATATTTGGGAGTTAAAATGTTAGGTAGTCTTAAAGTGAAAGCATTTCCAGCACCTACTAGTGTCATAATGCATTCACAGCGTAAGCTGAAGGAGATTTATGCCAGAAAATATTGAAATAAGGATCACATTAAAGCTCGAAGCTCGTCACACACCATCTGATGCACGCCACTCCAGAGCGATTCAATGTCAGGTGATCCATGTACCTATATTGGGCATTGCAGTAAAGTTTTCTGAAAATTGGTTTATTTCTAAGCTCAAGTATAATAAAAAGGAAACTAAATTTTGTTTTTATAAATTTTGGTATAGAGTTTTTAATGTAGAATATCAACCTGTTTTAACATTTAAAAAAAAATGTAAAATTTTTTATATTTAATTAAATTTTTAAATACATTTTTTTTTTTTTTTAATTTTATAAACTTTTATTTTTTGGATAGAAATATTATACTCCTCCACTATTCTGCAGCTTTTTGGTTCAAATTAATAAGGTGACGTACCCTACAAAACAGCAATTGCATCTATTTTCATGAAATTCGGTTAAAGACGATACTGTAGTATAAATTATTCAAAAGCGAGCCCGGAAATATTAAGTTATTGTCGAGACGTAGGGTTAAGGGGGTATTTTAGTGTAGAGGCTTGAATTTTGCACGATTTTTGAATCGCTGTACAAAGGAAACAAAAAAATGTTTAGTGTCCATTTTTTTATTATTTGTTTTTTAATTGTTAATTATTACATTAAAAACTAACCAAAAAAAAATTACAATTCACAAAATTATGCCCAGTCAAAGGATGGGATAAAAAAAACAAAGAGGGTGTTCTGGCATACATGATTCCAACCCTCCTGGGTTCTGAAAAATAAAAACGAAACGGATTCTTAATTACTATAGATGCCGCTATCCACTGAATCTTAGACAAATTAAAAACCATTTTTCAAAATATGGCGGCTGTTTGAAAAACAAAACATTTGTTTGCTTATTTTTTAACAATCCCAATTTTTTTTTTAATATTAAATGAAAACTTATAGTTTTGATCTAAGGTCATCAGATGAAGGGATATATAGAGAACATCCTTCCCAAATTTAAATTAAATCGGTTTATTATGCTTGACCGCACCTGTGTATGCTTTATTCGAAAACTGTATTTTTTATGTCTGTATACGAGTCTCGTGACAGACTTGTTGAACGCCTGTGCAGCGTCGATAAAATGGCGGGGCAGATGCATTCTCCATTTCTCCAGAGCTTCTCCTATGCACTTAGTCTATCATAGAATAATTTTCTATAAACCCAAATTTGTCAGTAGGTATGGTTTCTTTGAGCGCGATAGTTTTTTCCGAAATTATTAAAAATTTGTTTGGTTTTTTTTTGTAATTTTGAAATTTTTAGGATTTTTTTTCGTCTCTAAATTTTTGTGCAAAGCAACTTTTTTGAGTATAATACTCAAATGAAAGCTTGGAGTTTTTTCTTTAAAATTATACCTCTCTTCTAATGGTGAGCAAAAATTTCATTACTGAATTTTCATCACGAATATAACGAGAGCATATGTCTGGCCAGATTCTGCTCAAGCTTCGACGTATTAAATATACAAAATATGTTTTTAAAATGTTTCGAAATGTTTGGCGTGTCGAAATCTAGCGCATTTAACGATCAATTAAAGAGAATATAGTTAATAGAAGTCGATAAGTTTTCAAGGGTTGAGCAATAAAAAGCGTAAAACTTTGTCTCTTTAAAGACGTTAATCTCCTTCCGCCGTAGATGAATACGTTGGTTTGTGACTACCATTCGGAAGTGGGCAGGTTCAAATCTCTCTTAAGCACCAAAATGAAGAAAAAGTTTATAATAACAATCGCACCTCGCCAGGCAATGGTAAACCTCCGAGTGTATTTCTGCCATGAAAAAACTCCGCATAAAAACAATTTGTCGTTCGGAGTCGGCTTAAAACTGTAGGTTCCTCCATTTGTGGAACAACAGCAAGCTCGACTAAATACCCAGGGTGTAAGTTGGGTGTATGTATGGTGATTTTTGCAACCATTTTGAATGTAACACAAGACTATACCTGGGCCTTTTTTGTTATATAAAAAAGGGGTATCTTAATTTTAGTTGCTATTCAGTCTCAGCTTATGACTGATTCCTCCTTAGCAAATGAAATATTTGGATATTTTAACCATAGTTTTCCTCCACTAAATCAGTCGTAATGATATTTATGAGTTTATAAATTTATGTTCATATAATCTGCATGAGTATTCATGTAAAGAACTGTGCCGTACAATATGAAGTTTTGACATTTTTTACAGATTTATTCCACATTGTCCCATTTACCATGCGAAAGCTTTCAAATTGGAAATTTTCCGTTTTAGAGAAACGGATCTAATTTCTAAGCACAAAACGCAATTTCGGGCCATTCAACAATAAAAAATTTAATCTTGGCAATATACGATTGATATGGCTAGTACGTAAATATACTCTAAATAGAAATTTACAAATTTTATGGGTTATCAATTAATTCTACACCCAGAGTGTCATAAAATATACTCTACGCCCTTTTTCAATACTTAACACCACTCAGATTATTGGTGAAGGGAAAAATACGCTCCGTTTATTGTCATAATGAATTCACTGATTGCTACACCTATTCTAAGCTTTTTATGCTCACCAACTTAATTTATTTCTGGTCAACGCTATGCAATATTCATTATTTGCCATTAGCCACAATTGTGCGGCAGTGGACGTTGTGTCAATATTTCAATACTGACAATTCAAAGAACACGAGCAGGGCAATAAATAGCTGTGGTAAGAGCCCGCATTCTGTCGTGAACACATATTTATGAGAGTATTTGTTTACGACTTAGTGTGTGTGTGTGGAAGGGTGTTTGCATTGCGCATTGTTTGGCTTGGTGGTCTGTTGACAATGAGAATGACAATAACGACTGACCGACACGCTAACACGAGTGTATGGCTGTTGTTTTGAACATTAAAAATCACCATTTACTGCATATGCAATTTTTTCGTACCGTGTGTGGCTATTTGATATTCAAGCATTTGCCAGCATGACAATTTAAAAGACTCAACGCGCCATTTGTGGCTGACAATGATGGCCATAAAATCTGCCACAATCGTGCTAATACCCACACGTACACCATACACGCCGCGACAAAGCGGCAGTTCTGATTATTTTTCTTTTTTTATTTTGAAAAATTCCACTAACTTTTCTTTCCAATTTCACGGTTTAACTTATAAAACTTCTAGAATTATTAAGGGTATGCAATTTCACAACTTATTAAATTTCAAATAAAGATTTTTCTGGGGAAAATTTTGTGTCTTTGGTATATGGAGAAAACTTGCATTGCCGACAAGAAAAAAAATATAAACTCAACTGCATTTTGTAGCAACTTCCTACTTGCATTTTACTAGAATTTAATAAACTATAAAGCTGCATATTTTAAAATCCTTTTAGAAGTTCTAGCTATATAACCTGGGATTGTGATGAAAAGTTGTTGCAGCTTTTCTACTTTTTGCATAAAGTCTGCAAGTTGGATTCATGTGGTTTTCGTTAGTTAATAAGCTATGCTTTTATACAAAAATGATGAACATTCCAAAAAGAGCAACAAATTTTCAAAACTGGTTAAAATGTTGAGGAGTATCACTTGTCGCGGGCTGTGCGTGCATACAGGAATGCAAATATGTGCGCGTCTGTTTGCATGTAGACGTAAATGTGCTCGTTAACAAATATTGAATTGAAAGCATATTGTATTTACATATGACGCTATATGCAAAGTATGTGATGAAGTTGCACACACATACATGCATGCATTTACACACATCCATATATGTGCCTGTGTTTGTGTACTTTGTGCTTGTTTATTTTGATCTTTGCAGCTGTGGCTTATAGCCGTAATATCCATTTTTACATTTCTTTGCATATTGCATAAGTTCCTGTTTATGGTTTTTTTTGCTTTTCTTTTTGCCCCATTATCGGTTTTTTCAGCCCGTATAAATCGCGCACTCAGCAACTGAAAAGTGCATAAAAATGAAATGATAATAATTCAATTTCCGTTCAATGAAGTGCGATTATTTTATTCATACATTCATATGTATTTGTGTGAAAGTATTTTTAACCTTCATGTAGACAAATATTTCTTGCAGTATAGCCTGGATCCGGCAGCCTGGTCACGTTATACTAAAACCTATTTAAGTTTGTCTGTGCGGGAGGTAGCTATCAATGCATCACTGAAATCAGACGTGAATTGCCAGGTCATGTATTCAGACGAACGCGGAAAGGGTTGACGTATACGAGATAGTAAAATAGGAGATGATGAGGGCCGAGCGCTCTTTATTTATCTTGTGTCATAAATACAACATAAATGCCCATAGCAGCGCAAAATACACAAAAAAATATCACCAACTAAGCAAAAACAGAAAAAAACTTATGCAACCATTTAAACTTTACGAACAAAATACATATAAGGTTGACCACCATTTTTTCAGCAGGCCATTTTATCTATTGGCCTCTTATTTTTAATTTAGTTTTGGTTTACGACTGTGTTTTAAGAACGAATATTAATAGCGTGCAGGGCAAAAATGTTTTAAAAGCAGTTAGGGGACTCTACAGTGCACTCAGAGTATTGTAGTAAGATTCGAAAAAATTTATTAGATTTTTATTTTTCATTCTCTCAGAAAATGCAACTCCGCAAAGCCACGTCACTTAACAAAAACAATAACACCAATATCTCAAGCAAACTTCAACATCAGTTATTGGAAGAAAAAATTGATTAGTTTGAAGAACGAGTAATTCATTATTATTGCGTAAAACTCAAAACTGTATTTAAGATGTTTCAGATTATCTGGTTTAGGTCAAATATACACAGTTTTTCTGCATAGTCTGTTACCAATTTTCTCTTGATAGCAATTTCTTATCACTCAGTAAGTTCTACAAGTTCAGGTCCGGACAATATGGTGGATGCATTACAACTTCCCAACCAAGCTCCCGGAGGTTTTGGCGAGTCGGTACAGATGTGTGTGACCTTGCGTTGCCCTGATGGAAAACAACACCTCTTCTGTTGGCCAATTCTGGCCATTTCTGGGCAATAACTAGCTTCAAGCTGTCCAGTTGTTGACAGTAGAGATTCCTTTCAATTTCTACCAAATACACAGTAGAACCTTCCTAGCCGTTAGTCCTCGTTTGGCCACCGTTTGAGCTGGTTCATCATGTTTTGACGATCGTTTTCGCACAATATTGTCGTATGTAACCCATTTCTCATCCCTAATTGGTGTGGCACCCAAACCTCGGGCTTTTTTTTAATTCAGCTTTGCGCGAATGGCTATAGTCGATCTTTAAATCTCCTTGACGATGCACGACTACTAGCATGACGATAAATTTCGATTATTTCTGTGATTTTATTAATATTTTCGATGACGGGCCTGCCTGTGCGAGGTACATATTTAACATCAAAAATGCCTGAAGGGAATCGACGAAACAAAAATTGCTCTTAATTAGCTGTTACAATATCGGCGCCATAAAGACCATTCACAATTTCAGCGGCCTCTCTTGCATTTCGCCTTTATAAATGAAAAACTGTAAAATTTACCGAATTTTCTCTTTGTTGACTTCCATAGTTAACACCCTGTAACACACACCTGAATGGAACAAACAAAAGCCAGGAAAAAAATTTTTTTGGTGTGAAATGTCACCTTGATAACGATCATAAACTTTAAAATGTTTGATCGATACTTTACGAGACATCGATCACTACAGCCGTCTACCGAGAAAATAATGGATTTCCCCAAACTAATATATAGTCATATACATATTTTGTACAATATTTAAAATAACAGTTCAAAATTCAATAAAGTAAGTAATAAAAAATAAAACTTAATATTATGTTATACATTGTGTAAAATAAGTACCCGGAATTTATAATTTAAACTCTCCCGGGAATACCTGACACTTCAAATTTGGTTTTTTCATGTTGGTACACATGTCCTTGAATGCACAAGCCTTATTAGAACGGGATCTATTACTTAGTGTGTTTTATTCTGCAGTCAAAGTGAGTTGATCTTTTGTTTACTTGGCGAATTTTACTCAATTTTTTGCAAAAAGAGCATCGGAAGGAGGTCTCTGAAGACATGGTTTCCCGAGCTAATACGGACCCTACGTTCATGAAACGCATAATAACTGGTGATGAGACATGGGTCTACGAGTACGATATGCAAACCAGTCAGTAATCGTCTGAATGGCGCTTCGAGAACGAGCCGTATCCAAAAAAACCACGCCAAAGCCGGTCAAAAGTGAAGGTTATGCTCACGGTTTTCTTTGATTACCAAGGCGTGGTGCACTCTGAGTTCCTTCCAGAGGGCCAAACGGTTAATAAGGAATATTATTTATCCGTTTTAAGGCGTTTACGTGAAGCCATTCAAGATTGCGCTGATTGTCGTGGAAAAATTAGCGCAACTTTGCCGTGACGTAGCTTTAGCTGAGGTGAGCGAGAAAATTAGGAAAAGAGTGTCTGAGTAGTTAGCTTTCACAAGCAATTATTAGTTAGGCTGGAGTCCCCAATAACTTCAACCTTCGACTTCTCAAAAAGTTCACGCATCGAAGGTTATTGGGGAAAAATAAACAAAAACCCAGTTCGTTTATAAATTGACGATTGTATTTTTTTAAATATTTCGATTACTTACGCAACTACGACAAGTAGCCACTCGTATCAGGGTTACGACATCATGCCATCGAAAATACGGATTTCCTTTAAACGCATGGGTAATAATAATAAATGGTTTTTTACAAAATTATTATTATTATTACTTTTTACAAAATTGATATATATTATGAATATCAAGTCCGATCATAAATACAACTTCTATGTATAAATATACCGCCCATAACGCCTACTAGCGGAATCATTTTATGCAAAAGGTATTGCCTTTCATGTATCTCTCAAGGTGGCCGAAATAGCTGAAGGGGTTCGTTAGCCACGCCCGGGCTTGAAACACGCAGTGTACATGGAACACAATCAATAGAAAAAAGTGGTATTTTTTATATGGTAGAAAACACCCAACATCATAAGCAAAAAAAAAAAAGTGAAATATCAATAATAATTTTGTGCCACTTCAAGTTTTCATTTTATTATAACAAAATTTATGGAGCTATAAAACTATATAATCGAAATTTCTTTAAAAAATCTGATTAATTGTGTGTCTGATTAAATTTTTAAAGAAATTTCGATTATACAGTTTTATAGCTCCAACTTAGAAATTTGGATGGAAAATTGTAATTTTTTTTTTGTTATTTGGTCAATAAATTGTCAATAAGTTCCTGAACTACAGTTACTTAATGCACTATATACCTATTGCTTCTCATGTACTTCATTAATTCTTTACTCAGTAGCCCCCAATTTTTTCCCTCTCGCTTTATCGAGTGGTGCTACAACCAGCTACTATTTGTCTACTAGTAAAAGTACCTTTTTTTAAGGCAGTCCCTTTAACTTAAACTAACCTATAATTAAATAGAGTAAGAGGTGCAATAGAGGGTTAATGCAAGTTTATGCCTTTGCTCATGCGTATAAACGTCAGCTTTGAATAGCCGGCAAATAATGACCATCCAAACGCGGTTATTTCAAATATCGTAAAGACATGCACTTAAAATATAATTCAACAAATTTATACGGCTATTAAGTCAACAAGTCATATTTTTGTGTACAATAGAGTGCAACTTTGTCCTTATATACTTTGAAGTGCAATATTAAAAATTGTATGGCATGAATAAAAAAATAAACAGGATCCGTTTTTTAATGCTTAAAATGAATTTAATATAAGTTTGAGGTAGGGGTGTCATTCCTGCGATTCCGATTGGTTTGAAGTACCGAAAATCGCGAGACTAGTTTATATGAATTTCGGGATAATTTTTCAATTGCTTACAAGTAAAGTTCTGGGGAAAAAATTGAAATAAAATCTTCTTGAAATATAGTTCACCTTAATACAAATTACACAAAAATGAATTTTTTGCTATCTACAATACCATGGCGAATGTGAAACATTGCCAATGCGAGAACAAAAGCAAAAGTAACTTGCAAAGTGGTGATTTTTATATTAAAATTACGGCATGGAGACTCAGATTCGTAAGATATGCTTTATGGTTTTAGTCAAAAACGAATTTTTAAAAGTTTGATTAAAATTTTTTGTTTAATTTCGAGCAATTTTTAATAATAACAAGCTTCTATTTATATTAAAAAACAATATGCTTATTGAATTTTTACTAGATTTAAAAAATGTGTGTGCGAGAAAAATTCCGGGATCCAGAAATCGCACGATCAATAACTTATTTGAAGGAATTTTTTTAATAATATGGTTCTACTTATAAAAAAATTAGACTAATTGAATTTTTCGAAACTTCGGGATTTTTTAATTTTAGGGACTAATTACGTGCATAATGCATCTGCGGGGCCCTCAGAACCACACCCACAGATGAACTAAATATTATGCTTAACATTTTACCAATAGAGCAATACGGTAAGCAAACAGCTGCCAAAGCAACTCTCAGACTAGGAGAAATCGGCCTACCCAGAACGAACCAAAGAGGACACTCCTCAATTTTAGAACAATTCCCCTGCATTCCCAGCGCAACGGATTTCTGTAGGACCAAGGACATTAATTTTAATAAATCCTTTGTCACAGTATTTCCTTCCAAAGAGGAATGGGATAACGGGCTCATTGTTAAGATAAATGACTTAAACATCTACACAGAATGCTCAAAACTGGACAACAAAGTAGGTGGAGGGGTCTACTCCGACAAACTCGGAGTATGCCAATCATTTCGCTTACCTGATCATTGCAGTGTATTTCAGGCGGAAGTCACTGCCATAAAAGAGGGACTTAAAGAAATAAAAACGAGAGTATTATCCACAAATGAAGTCTTCATTTACTCGGACAGTCAAGCAGCAATAAAAGCGTTGGAATCAAAAACGCACTCGTCAAAAACAGTTCTAGAATGTTTTAAACTACTAGATGGCGTATCTAAGTGCTACAAGGTGCACCTTATTTGGGTACCAGGCCACAGGAACATTGCAGGAAACTGTAAGGCGGATGAACTTGCAAGAACCGGTACAACGCTCGATCTCGAACCGGATAAGGCGCTGATACCCATGCCCATAGCCACTTGTAAATTACTTATAGACAGGGAAACCATCAAAAAGGTAAATACAATCTGGCAAAACCTCACAACATGCGAACTAAGCAGACACACATGGCCGAACTGGAACAGCGGTCGATCGAAGATCTTGCTAAGATTCAACAGAGAATCTATAAGAAAAATGATAGGTGTATTAACTGGTTATTGTTTAATAGGCAGCCACGCTAGAAGGTTAGGACTCCCGTACTTCGATTTCTGTAGAAGCTGTCTTAATACAGAAGATGAGGAAACAGTCAGACACCTTTTATGTGAGTGTGAAAGCCTAGCTATGAGAAGGCTGCGCACTCTTGATACAGCATTTCTAACCGATGTAGCGGATATAGCCCATCTAAAACTAACGAAGCTCTGCTCGTTTATTAAAGCAACCGGATGGTTTGAAAAGGAACACGTAGAGTAAGGATAAGCTCCAGTGGTATCACAATGGACCGCGGAAGGTCTAAGTGTGTCTTACGACAACCACCCTACCTACCTACCTACCTACGTGCATAATAAAATGCTGTGTTGTTATCAATAATTGGGTTAGTTGTTGATCCCGATGGTTTTGGTATTTTTGGGACGACATTAAAAATATCCCAAAATTTCGGACCAACACTTGTTGATATCCGTAATATTATATTTATGTTCTCCTCAGCATTTTATTGTGGCCGCATCATCATGCATAGTAGGAGGCATATAAGCAGTTTACGTGAGTTTACTAAGTTTACTGCGTCAATGTTTGCTTTAAACCTCCATTTTAGTTATGTTTTCCATCGCACTTAAATACGAGTGCCTAAAACTATTATTATTTCCATTTTGCTTTAAGCGACTTATTTTGATCTTTGCAATATTATTAAAAAGTGTTGACATTTTTTTATGGCTCTCGTAACGGCTGTTGGAAATTATTACAGGCCAAAATTTATGTCGCACATGTATCCTTCACAGTTGTTTAAGTGTGCTCATAAAAATTGTTAGTGTGAAGCAAAATATTTCATCTTTAATGAAATTGTTTCTTTTTTTTTTGCAAGCACTCGCAAGGATTGCACAAGTGCTCTTATGTGGTTTTAGATATCCAGTCGTCCTCGTTTACCATCAAGAGGAGCTCCTCTGATTATTGAGTTCAGGAAATACCACATATTTTAGTATCTATGTATTAGGTTAAGTTGAGTTAGCCAGATTACACTCGGTGGCCCTTTGGCCCATTGTAATACCGGTATTTGATTGCTACTCTCTAACTAAGTTGCTTAAATTGCTTGGATCTGTTTAAGAAGATAACTAGTCTCTCCAGTCAGACATTTTGTAAATTTTCCAGGTCTCTAAAGAAATAATCGCCAAAATATTTGGCAGGGCTTCTTTGAAGTGCAGGACATTCCCAGAGGAATTTCAATTTCTTCTTCATTTCCACAGCTACTGCAGAAGTCATCGTGAGGTACACCCATTCTACTGGCTAGGGTGAATAGTAGAGTGACCCGTTATACCACCGGTGAGAACACTGGTTTTAGCCATAACGCTTGGCAACCTTGCAGTTAGTACTCAGAGACCACCATCTATTGGTTTCCGCGATTACTTCCAAGTCCATTGCAGTGTACAGTTTGTGTAGAGAAATTTGTATGTCCTCTACCACTCGCTAAAGGTTTAGCTGTTGTTGTTGTTGTATCAGCATAAACATACCCCATACATTTACGGGGAATGCTGCTGAAGTGATAGTCCTTGGCCGGATATAAATCTGGGTCGCTATGGTTACGTAGAACCGACTGTAGCGGAAACGAAGGTTAAGCTCAGAACCTTTCCTTGCACACTCATCCGCTCTTTCATTTCCCTCCTCTCCAGTGTAGCCGGGAACTCAACAAAATGTGATGTAGTGTTGTTGGATAAGCGAGAGCGACCTCCTGCATTTAAGACATCTTGAACTGATGCGTGTTGAGGCCAGTGCCTTGATTGCAGCTTGACTATCAACCAAAATGTTTAGGTTTGCCGGAAGTAAGTCCATTAGTCTTATAGTTTTGGCTACTTTGTCTTTAAAGTAGATCTCAGCTTGGAAGACGCTACACCCGTCTGGGAGTCTAAAGCAGCAACGGAGATAAGAGAGATAGAGATAGAGATCCTTTAATTTTGTAATCTAAAATATGGAAAGTAATAATAAAATTGTACCATCTCTAGAATTTTCATCAAACAATTGTAAGTACTCGCCGCATCCTGACGATGGTATGAATCGAATTATTCCGAGTCACCACTCTAAAGATAAGGCTCAATAACTCTTCTTTAGTAGGAGGAGCACATCTTTAAGTATTTCCTTGTTTAAGATAGGTTACCAAGAAGTAATATTTGACGAACACTCTGTAAGACTATGCAACCGTAAACCACAGCTTGGGGTGGATTTTAAACGATTGAAAGGAAGCTCGAATTTTAAAATCTTGCAGAGAACATCTCTTCGGACCACGTTTCTTCTAATGAATATTTCCGAACAACTTATTTTTTCATTCGTCTACTTTTTTATGGAATGAGCCTCTTACAAAATTTAAGAAAAAACTACTAAAATGTTAACAAGCTATTTCAATTTAAAAACTCTATTCCAAGATTTTCAACACTGAATAAATCTTAAAATCATAAAAATTTTTCAAAATGTAAATTTTTAAAAATGTAAAGAAGTAAACTGAAAATACTTCTTATTATACCACAGCCTACAAAGAAACAAATACTTAGATCACTTGAGAAGAAATCGCTCTTCGGTAAATTTATTTTCAACTCTCTACAGTAGGAAATCAATTCGAGGCTTAGCATATCAATAGAGAACAACTGAACTTCGACTTCAGCTTTAGCCGTGTTCAGTCACAAAAATCCAAAAAATCCGAACTTTAACCGAATTGCTATATATTTTTTTACTTTTCAAAAATGGTATAAGCTTTTAGTTTTTGTAAATTTTTTTTTAAATACTGGTATATAAACCAATTTTTTCTATGAAAGAAAATAGCTTTAAAATACATACCATGCTCCTTCACCGAGTGTGGAACCCCTGAAAATGTGTGATTTCGCTTTTTGAGTTTAGCTTTCGATTGTTCTTTATAACGCAGCTTAACTTTTTCAAAAACAAAAAACAAAACGAAATAACTCCTCATAAGTAAGTTGAGAGGTACAGACATATGATAAACGAGAGAAATAAGAATTGCATAGCTCCCCTTTTTGCCCTCAATAGTTTTACCCGACATATGACCAACACTCCATTGAATTTCATTAGGAGCAACCAAAATCATGTTCACAAAAAAAATCGAAATTAATTTCTACTAATTGTTTATTATCAGCCAACGATTTGCCTTTTATCCAAATAAGAAAAAAATGCATCATTAAATAATCAAAGGGCTCAACAATCATGCAGGTTAGTTACTTTTCCTATTACCCAATTAACCACCATCAGCATATCACATTGAAGAGCGCTTGCCCATAAGCACCTATGGCATAGCAGTCGCGGCTTATCTGTACTTTTACCAAAAGCAATTAATCGCATGAAATAAGAACTTTGATGTTAGTTAGCTAGCTGCGTTCGACACTCAACAGCCACCAGCCAACACAAAGTTCGCCACTAACTCACAACATCAACAAACAACTACAAGTCTCATATTTACCATTTATATTTGAATTATTTTATTTAGCTTACCGTTAGCTTACGTAAAAGTTTGTGTTACTTCCGCTTGCTGTCTCTTTATTAGCCAAACGAGCAGTTAGCGGAAAACATAGATGTGCTTGTACTTCTGGGTATCTGTGTGTGTGTGTTATAACTGTTACTAATTACTGTAATTATAAATAATGAAAGCGAGTAGATGTGCTAGATTTTCTACACCCATGCACACACATACATACCTACTCGTATAGATTTTCTTATTTGCACTCACCTCCACCACTCACCTGGGCTATCTTCATAAATACTTATTTGAATACCGATATAACTCGCCCTGTCCTTGTGCTTGATTTTTGATTTTTTTTGCTCCAGTTACTGTTCTATACAGTCCCTGGCATTACTAAAGCCGCTCTACAGAACATGTTTTTTTTTATTTGCGTTTTTGACATTCAATGTTCTTTTTATTCTTATCTTTGATTTACCACTTGCGGCACTTGCGTCGAATTCTTCGTAACGCTTCAGTATAAAAGCTCAGGAGTCAATTCTGACTAAAAGGTTTTTTGCGTCCTTTCGCATGCTAGACATACTTATATATAGAAAGGGCACTTAACGGTTTCATTTCTTGGGAAGTAAAGTAACTGCCCCTAGGCTGGTCATACTCCTCAATTTCGGTGAGCAGCAGAACGCGCTTCATCTTTGACGAAAATTATATGATGAGGAATCAATGGATCTATAAAAAACACACTGTTTTTGGTGGCCTGCTCCAACTTTTCATGGCACTGATCTTGGCACTTAGAAATTCATCAAATTTTCTAGTTTTCGCCTTAATTAAGTTTTAAAAAAATATTTGAAAATATTCACTAAAACTAAGAAATTTTCAAAAATTCTCACAATCATATCGTTTTATACATCAATTTCATGCAGAATTTTCCAATAAATCCAAATATTAAAGTTGCCTATTACAAAAGTAAACCGATTCTCCATGTATTTCAAAATTTTGGTTTTTGGAACTTTAAAAAGTGATGGAAGGCCTTTTCATTGTAGATGTGAACTCTTTTTATGTATAATTTCGAAGCTGGTTTTAATCTGTCAGTAAATGTACGTTCACTATATGCAGGGATTATCAATAAATTCAAAAAACATAATCTACTCGTTCACATATGGCAGATTAGCTGCAAAATTGGCAATCAACTGTCAATACTATTTTGAAAGTTTATCTTCATAGTAAAAGGTGTGGTAGAATAGAAAAGAAAAGGCAAAAAGAAGCCTCAATTTGCTACTAGTAACAGACAATTTGAGAAAATCCGTAAACTACGTTTACCGAGGTTGCAGAAAAATTATGGCAGTGATATGCGTGCGACCGTCGTAGCCGAATGGGTTGGTGCGTGACTACCATTCGGAATTCAGAGAGAACGTAGGTTCGAATCTCGGTGAAACACCAAAATTAAGAAAAACATTTTTCTAATAGCGGTCGCCCCTCGGCAGGCAATGGCGGAATCGGTTTCAAACTGTAGGTCACTCCATTTGTAGAACAACATCAAGACGCACGCTTCAAATAGGAGGAGGAGCTCGGCCAAATACCCAAAAATGGTGTGCGCGCCAATTATATACATATATACAATATATAACACGCGAGCGAAATTCGATATTACATTTTATAATAAGCAATAACAGGCCAAAGCGTCTATGGACAAACGCTTTCTTCTGCAATTTGAATGCACAATTAATGATATCTAACAAAAATCTACAAAACTCTTTACTTTTTCGGCGCCTATTTTATTTAGTTTTTACGTTGACGCTTCTTCTTACATTCGCAATAATAATTATCGATAACACAGAAATTCAAGGTTGTACGGAGAAATAGATTTTCCTAGGTATATCCATTATTCTTGTGCTTTCAACTTCCTTATAATTTGGGTTTAGAGGGCTCATTTCATCTTTAACTGCAAGCAATTTCCTTATTCACAACATTTTCGCCGAAATGACGCTAGTTTTTGGATTTTGCACATCTTCGATTTAAAAAAATTACAAAATTCCCAGCAAAAATTGTATGACTTCAAATAAAAATCGACTTAAAATACAATACTAAATTAAATAATTAAATTAAGATATTGTAGAAGCTGAAGTATTTAATTTTAAATTTTTTGGAATTATTTAACATTCATTTTTCAGGTATATTCTGTCAAAAATGCGCCTGGTATTAATTATTTAAAAAGCCAGTTTGAAGGTAAACAAAATAAAAAGAGGCCATACGATAAATTAAGGAAATTATCTAGACCCTTGACACAGCAAATCAAACGACACAGCTTGGTTGCTTGATTGAAGTGGTGATTCATTCAGAATCCATTAGCGCACCATTTTGTTGCCAAATACTCGCTACCAACTTGTTTCATGGTTATTTATAGTATGACTATATCCAGTATGTCCGGTTTAAGAATCCTATCAGGTTGTTGAAGTCTAAACCAGATTGTTGTTCGAGACTCTTGAACAGTAGTTTGTCCAAGTTTGGAATTCTGCCCTTCGATAGGGCAAGGCATTCACAGAGGATATGAAAAATCGTTTCCGTTTTCTCCAAAAAGACCCTATTTGGAACAAAAGGCTTATAGACTTATAGACTCAAAATAATAAATAAGAATACAAGGTTATGATTTTGAACAAATTTCTCTGGCCAAGAACTCAACAAATATCATCCAACAACCAAAACGTTCACCTGATGTTGACTTCTCGCCGTTTCCAAAATCGCAATTACCCGTTGTCAGATAATACTCGTAGAACTGAAGTCGATTCGGAAAAATGCTTCTGAAAATTATATCCACAATGGAACTATTCGTTAGCATAAGTGCATTGCTTCGAAAGAGGCATAGCTTGAAGGCAATAAATAAAAATGAGTTGAAATGAGAGAATTTTATTGACCATTTTCTACTACCTACTAATTTCGGTAATCACTCAAGCCGACCCCTTATCGATATCAGTTGTATTCGGTACCTACTCGTAAGCCCAATTGTGGTTTGCCTTGGTGTCAGCAAGTCATAATAGATTATATTCGAGCCGCGGAAATTCGGTTTTGGTTTTGTTGTAGACTTCGATGGCATCGGTAAATCCGATTTATTTGTGTATGGACATACACTGGTGATGTTTTTTTTAAATATTTGCAATGCTTTTCGAGCAAACATTTTTTTTTTATTTAAAAACTTACAAACTTTATACAAAATTTAGAAAAATTCGAAAAAAAATCGGAGTAATTCTGAACTTTTTTGTAATGTATGTATTGTATGTATTAATATGAGGCATAAAATTTAAGTAAAATAAATTCATATTTTAAGGGGCTGAAAAATCGCGTTGATGCTTTAAATTTGTTTTTAGTGACGGCTTATTCCATATACAAAAGAGTGTGCTGGGTTATACACATAAATATTTTCCTTTGTTATTGCTGTTGTTGTGGGTCTGTATGACACTTGACAAACAAGTGCAACATAATTGATATTTTGCTAGCAGACAATCTACTTACTGTCACGGTTAGAACTCTCACATTCTTGTGAATTGTTTCCTGCAGCAACAACAACAATAAAAGTGTGGCAGCCGAGTGTAACTAGCAGCCTATCAGCTTTTGTGCTGCATCCCATTAATGTACATTAGATATGGGCTCGTTATGCGCATATTAACATGCGCGCGTGTATTGTGTTTGTGATTGTGCTTTCTGCTGTTGTCGGTATTAGCACAATACATACGTCCGCCTCCCTGTCCCACGCACTTAGGCATTAGCTTCCTGCCAACTGTTGCTGGGTGTGTTTGTTTGACAGTTCGAGCAACGTGTTAGCGTTGTTATTAATGTTGTTGCCACTGCTGATGTTGTGTTAATGCATGATTTATTAATTTACGATGTTAGACTTGTTAATGTTTCAGCACCTAAGTAAGTGTGTCGTTGTGATCGGCGTAGCAGAAATATGTCAAAGTAACGCGTCCCATTAAAGTGAAGTTACTCTTTGGTGCAAGTACCTACGTTGCACATGCGTGAGCTCATAACTTTATACAGGGTAGTCCCTTTAAAATTTATAAATTGATTTATGAATATTTTCCAATGCATTTTTTTTATTGAAATGCAATTTAATTTCATGTTTCAACTCAACTCAACTCTGGAGGGTTGGCGTAATATTTTCTTTAACGGAGCTCCTACGCGGCCAACCCGCAGAACCTTTCGAAAATGTTCGAATACTTTTACTTTACGCAACATTGTTCAAGCAAAAGGACAGATATACTCTTAGTTTAAATATTGAAATGTCAAATGGGCCACCCTGTATCTGTTTCACTCTAAATTTGTGAGCTGGTATATTGTTGGCGGCCATGTTTAATTATCCATAAATTGAGCTAATGGACTGTTGTGCTAATAACTACAACAAGGTTTGCCTACAAATCTGTTTTTTATAAGGAGAAAGTGGCATTCTATTATCACATTAGTATTATTGTACCAAACAGAGAGAAAGAGAGAATAGTTTTTTTGCAGCTTAAGGATTCTAAATTTATTAGCTTATATGTGGAACTATACGATGGAACTGGGTCTACAATATTTAGACACGGTAGAGCGAAATGAACAAATCTCTGTTGGATGCGCTTAAGTCTTTCAATCTGACAATCAAAATGAAGGCTCGAAATGAAGGCCGCATATTCAACTTTGAGTTTCAGGGTATACTTATCAAACGGCGAATGAGAGCTAGCATAGCATGGGATGTTGCAATGGTATTTGTGATTTAGATACAAAATGCATCTACATACTTCCGCTCTTAGCTAATTACGAACGCGATATTTTAATTTTTTTTCTTCTCATTAAATTTTTATGAAAATATTAAGGGGTTAGGGTCCGGTTAGGTTAAAGGCCCGAAAAAATGCTGATTTTCAATAATTTTTTTTGTAGTCAATTGCTTTATTTTACAAAAATAAAAACATAGCATTAATACATCATGTTTTGGCTTGACTTTAGCCAAATTTAAAAAAAAAAAAAAACATTAATAATTGTAAAAGTTGGAGCTGTTTGTGTGGAGCCCAGAAGTCCCTTGCGGTGATCATCACAAGTCCATGGAGATTCATCTAAAATCAATCGAACAAGAGAAATTAGTTTTATTAATAGAAAATCTTTTGCCTGATCGAAACTTTATGTTTTTTTACATTAACAATATGGCGGCCTCAGAAATTATTTTTCAGATTTTCGAGAAAAAAACAGACAATTAAATTAAAAAAAAAAACAAAATTTTGAGAAAAAAAATTCTTTCGATCAGACACAAGTTTTTTATATTTTTCAAAAACAGTATACATTTTATTGAAATCTACCAAGCGATTTTTAAGTTACAGTTAAAAAAAATATAGTTTTGAGAAAAACGCATTTAAAGTTTTGCTATAAATTTATGTAGAGTTATTCGAATTATAATAGTTCTTCAGCCGTCATAGCAGCCTTCTCGAGTGTTATCGTTAGCGCGCTTATCCGCCTTTTGTTAATTGTTGAATAACTTGAAAAACATTTGTCGAATTCACTTCAAATTTTCACATAATATTTTAAAGATATTATACTTTAAAAACATGCAAAAAAACATCCAATTTTTTGAAAATTCTGACTACCCCCAACCCGTTAAAAAAATTCTAAGAATGTTCATCAAAATTTCAGACTTTGTAATCAGAACTTTTGGACAAATTTCAAGTTTTCAAGATTCCAGCGATTTTGGTCTTGTAAAGTGCAAATTTAAAGTAACTAAAAATTTGCTTTATTTTTCGACATTTTTTTTTTTGGTACACTCTTGGGGGTTTTCTTAGAAATAAAAATACGTATAAATATTCGTGTATAAATGAAAACAAAAAATATGTCGATCAAATGTTTATATGTTTTTAAAAAGTTATAAGCAGAAATAAATTGAAAATTGAAACTTTTTTAACGAATGACTTGCAGTGTTGTTTTGAAACTTGAAGAAGTTTTTATTTATATTTTACATTTATATAAACGAATTATACATTTTTATAAACTTATGGATACAATTTTTATTTATATTTGTTTACTGTATCTAAATGTTTGTATACATACTTTTATTAGGTCCCCTCCCAAACCAGTTCAAAATGAGTGTTCCGCGTGTTTTTTATATGGTGTCCTCCGTAAGCCTAATCCGTGAATTTCTGATTTACTAATTATCAAAGTTTTGTTTTTTTTTTCTAAGGTCAAAGTTTAAAACGTTAACAAATCTCTAAAGATGTTTGCGCCTCTCTAAAATGAATGCGCCTCGAAGGCAATAATTTTCAATTTATTTTTGCTTTTTACTTTTTAAATATAGCAAAAAAAAATAATTATAATAATGATTAAAAAAAATACAATTTTCGTGGTCCTTAAAGTCAACGAGGTTAGCTCAAAAAAATAATCAACCTTTATTTTCAAAATTTTCGGTACACCGCCACCCTCCCCACCCGTCCCGAAAACTAGGATTTAAGCACACGGTTATGTATTTTATTAAAAGCAAAAATAAAACTGCACCTGATATAAAATTCATGGTGGCTCTTTTTGTTGGCCCGAATTTATTGCAAAATTACTGAATATATTGTACAAAAAAAGCTTTATTAAAAATTTACATAATTTTAAAAATGTGAAATTTAATTGAGATTTTTTTTTAATTTTTTATATTACAGCTAGCAACGTTGCTTTCACTCCCATTTTTATATATTTCATAAATTGCATTACCGCCCCAGTTGCTTTAATTGCACAAGAAGAACTAGAGGCTTACGTATGTATGAATGTGTGTGCATTATGCAAATGAGACCATAGCATAACTCGAATCATTGCGAACTCAGTGCCATTCACTCGGTTTTTAGAGCGTGACAGGAAATAATTCAACACAACAAATTCATATGTCAAACGCAAAACTATAAATTTGATTTATATCCTTTTCACTGATTTGGTGCGTTGCTGCCATCATCCACATATCAGCAGTACTTCCTCCTCCGCAGTTTGAAGAGTGATGCAAATACGTAAATGTATAAGTCGTGATTGCCTGATGCACATTTCACGCATGAAAACACATACTGTGATAGATATATAAACACAGAAGAGTAAATATCTAGCACTCCGACAGACTTTTAAGCTCATAAATGGCTTGCATTCACTGGTGTTGTCATGAGCTCATAGCGCGATGCCAACAACAAGTATGAGAGAGATTTGCGCATTTGTGTGTCTAGAAGTAGATGCTCGTATTATATCAACCCAGTAAATTAAAGTTAGCAGTTTTATCGAAAATTCAGTAGTAAAAAACACGAAAAATTAATCGGCCAACTTTGGCACGAATTTCTTGAGACGTCTCGTATGTATGTCATGGAAAATGATTTAGCCATTTTTACACAAATTATTTTAAATTATTTTTTAACTGAAAACCAAAAAACCTTTGAAACCTTTAAAAAATTTCGACCATTTTCAATAAGATTTTTTTGAAGTGAAAACTTCTTTAGAATCGTTGGGAGTGATTTGAGGAAAAGTGAAACGAAAAAGCGACCTCTTGGCTACGAAGCGTTATATTATATGTTGATATAAACGTAGCGACGAACTAAATAACTTTTATTTTTTCTTCTGATTCGAACCACGGATTTTGGATCGGAAGCTCACATTGCTAGTCGCTCGGCTACCGCGCCATGCTGTCGGCGCTGGCCTAAAAGTTATTTAGTTACGAAGCGTTATATTATATGTTGATATAAACGTAGCGACGAACTAAATAACTTTTAGGCCAGCACCGACAGCATGGCGAGGTAGCCGAGCGACTAGCATTGTGAGCTTCCGATCCAAAATCCTTGGTTCGAGTCACAAGAAAAAATTTTTTTTTATACAGTTATTTTATTTTATTTTATGATATGTTTATGAGGAGCTTTTTTTCATGGCAGAAATACACTTGGTGTTTTGCCATTGCCTACTGAGGGGTGAGCGCTATTAGAAAAATAGTTTTCCTTAATTTTGGTGTTTTCACTGAGATTCGAACTGACGTTCTCTCTGTGAATTCTGAATAGTAGTCACGCACCAACCCATTCGGCTACGGCGTTTGTTTAATTTTACTGATGCAAAAATGAGGAAAAATATATGAATAAAGTTTGCTTACTGTTTACACATTTTCCAAAGGTGACGGAGAACCAAAAAAAAAGTCGATTTTCAAACAAATACGAGTGCATATGTGTAATTGTGTTAGAGTTTCGGTCACGCCCCAGCAAAACCTGCGTGCATATGTGTTTGTAACATTCAAAAAAATGTAATTGTGTTAGAGTTTCGGACACGCAGGTTTTGCTGGGGACGCTCATAATAGCAACCGCGTGTGTATTTTTATATTCGTAAATATTTTCATTTTTAAATATTTACCGCAATTATGCCGAAAAATAATGCAGAAAAGTGTCGTGAATATCGACAGAAAAAAAAATTAATAAATAGCATCACGGAATTCATCACGAAAATTTAATAAAGTATACACCAGAAGTATCGCGGATACTTAGAAAAGATTACGATAAAGTTCCAATGATTTTAAGTGGCGATTTTAACGTAAATTTTGCATTGGACACAGCGGTTCCTTCAATTGACTTTCTCAATACAACATTCAATTTAAAAATGTGTAACAATCGCACTGAATCAACAACACGATCAAAAACAACATTTGACGCGGTATTTCAAAGATATGTTGACAACATCGAAACCAAAGCATTTGTATCATATTTTAGCTATCATAAGCCACTCGTATCATTTGTTGAAATTGAAAACATTGAGGATGAATAATAATAAAATGAAGAAAACAAAATATGAACTTTATAGCAATATTATAATGAACCTATAATTATCCCGCCCCTAATGCTGCTTTCGTCTCATTCTCTCTCAGTTTGTTTTACGGAAGGTTTCACTTCTATCGCGTCTAACCGTTAGACTGGTATTTTTTTTTTTTTGTATTTATATCTGGTGAAAAATTCTTGAAATTTTGGTAAATCTTTAAAATTTAGTGTTTTTTAGTTAAAAAATAATTTTAATTAAAATATACTGTGTTTTGTTTTCTCTCTGGTGTAAACAGTAAGCAAACTTTATTCATATATTTTTCCTCATTTTTGCATCAGTAAAATTAAACAAACGCCGTAGCCGAATGGGTTGGTGCGTGACTACTATTCAGAATTCACAGAGAGAACGTCAGTTCGAATCTCAGTGAAAACACCAAAATTAAGGAAAACTATTTTTCTAATAGCGCTCACCCCTCAGTAGGCAATGGCAAAACACCAAGTGTATTTCTGCCATGAAAAAAAGCTCCTCATAAACATATCATAAAATAAAATAAAATAACTGTATAAAAAAAAATTTTTTCTTGTGACTCGAACCAAGGATTTTGGATCGGAAGCTCACAATGCTAGTCGCTCGGCTACCTCGCCATGCTGTCGGTGCTGGCCTAAAAGTTATTTAGTTCGTCGCTACGTTTATATCAACATATAATATAACGCTTCGTAACTAAATAACTTTTAGGCCAGCGCCGACAGCATGGCGCGGTAGCCGAGCGACTAGCAATGTGAGCTTCCGATCCAAAATCCGTGGTTCGAATCAGAAGAAAAAATAAAAGTTATTTAGTTCGTCGCTACGTTTATATCAACATATAATATAACGCTTCGTAGCCAAGAGGTCGCTTTTTCGTTTCACTTTTCCTCAAATCACTCCCAACGATTCTAAAGAAGTTTTCACTTCAAAAATATTCATACACTGTGCCAACGTCATAGGGAAGCTAAAGAACATCTGCAAATTTTTGTCTGGCTGCTAAAATTATTTGAAAGCTCGAACAAACATTTAAGCAATTGAGCACTGAACAAAATTCGAGCGAGTATAGAGCTAATCCCACTGCTCAATACCTTAGTCTCTATGTATTCTTATAAAGTAACGCAAATTAATTTTGTTCTTGATTAACCTTTCTACTAAATAAACAAAATGATTTTTTTTTAACTTTACGCATACTGCAGCTGTCTAGTTCCCAAGTGTGAAATAGGTATAATTGACGTATGACGCCATATTCAAAAATTATAAATTTGTGCTTCCTAAATGAAGTACAGTAGATTTTGTTTTTATGCGGTATATACGTTCCGCAAGAAACAGCATAAAAAAAGCTACCAGTGCTATAGTAAAACTATAGATACGTTTCAAAAGTGCTTAGAACCCCATAAATCTGTAATAATGTAATAAAATCGCATAAAAAAAGGGTACTAGTCCCATATTATAACTATAGATACGTTCTATAGACCGCATGAATCTGAAATAATTAAATAAAATCGCATAAACAAAAAATTGTATTTTTGAAAATTATATCTTTATTTAAGAAACGTCAGAATCGAAAAATAAATTTACATCGTCAGAAATAGAATCAGACAATACCCGCATGTTGCGCATTCGTTTAGGATTTGGCGTAAAATCACTTCCGTCACTTGAGGAAATGTACACGTCTGATCTGGATGGTGATGCAGGCGTTAGCATTTCTGATGTAATCTGTGATGAGTTTTTGCTTAGCTGGCTTAGAATCTTGTTTATATGTACAATTCCCGATAGGTCGACATGCATTTTTTAATTTAAAAAAAAACCGCACTATTTCAAAACCGCATAAAAAAAACCGCATAAAAACAGAATCTACTGTATTTGAATTTGGTGTCAAATCATAGTCGGATATTGAGAAATTGCCACAGGACTCTATTCTGAATTTCTGATGACGGTTGCGTGGAAAACATTTTTACAAACTCCACGCAACTTCCACAACTTTTGCTTACTGGATGTACTCTGTATTAAATATTTATATGTTTGCATAAGTGACACTGACTTAGTTCACTTTGATATTCTCTTCCAACAGCTCTGCTCATTTTATGGCTGATTTTGTACTAACTTTGGCAATTTTGAAATAGTGCATCGTAAATACCCGTTAGAGCATTGATGCGTGCCACATTGTGCGATTTAGATATGCAATTTACAATCAACCATAACGTCACAAAGTATGCGTTACACATAACTTTTAAATTTTGCAAACAAAACTTTTTTCTATTCAACAATTGTGCTTTGTGTTTAGATGTATGTAAATGCTTATTGTAAAGAGAAAGTGAAAAATGGCAAGGAAGTTTAGCTTTTAATCCAAACTGGCATGAGCAGGCATTGAATATACAAGTACATACTTACAATAATAGGGAAGAGACAGGCTTGTATATGAACACGCCTGAATGTGTGTTAGCAAAGATTGTAAATCTGCTTGTGATGTTGTGAGAACGCCATGAAGTACACTCGATGAAATTAGTACACTTGCAAGCACATTTAACACTTTCTCAGCGATAAGAGTATTAAGTGCCTTTGTGAAAACTTTTATGAACTTACTTCATACGTACATAATGTTCATACATACGAGAGTGAGTTTTCACAAAACAACAACATCAGCACAGGTATACCGAGATGACGGCGTAGTTCGAGAATTTGTGTCAAAAATGTTTGGGCGTCTCAAAGTTTTGCATGACTTTTGACATTTGTCTATTGCATATCTATAAGGGTTCTCGAGCAGGAGGGATCACCACGCCAACTCCTTAATCTTGACATTATCTAGTACCATAAGCAACTATTCAACAATATAATAACGAGAAGTACTTTATTCGTCAGTATTCAAATTCAATATAAACTCTCAGCTGAGCGCTAAGAACATATTAAACTAGGTTTCAGAGAGAATGCAACTGTAGATGTATGTATCGATTAACATTAGGATAAACAGAAATAGGTATGTGAATTTACATAAACATTAGCATTAACATAAGTATCGATGTAGAGTTGGAGTTGATAATAACATTAACAGAAGAAAGTATGGATGAAATAACATAAGACTAACAGAGATGAGTTTGTAAGAATGGTAAATGATGTTAATATGCATCTAGGCATGTAAAAAGTGAGTCTTCTACTGAGTGAGTGTTAGTTTGTACAGAATGTTAGTGAAGTTAATAAGTAAATGGGAGTTAACATAACGTATAAGAATAGGTGGGATCATAATGTAACCATATGACTTTATATTTCGAAGTAACTATAAGCGAAGTAACTCCATGGATAATCATGACCTAAAAAATGGCCTACAAAACTTTGAAAAATTAAAACTTTGAAGTGTTAATGAAAATTTGTTGAATTTTTATACATTTTGCACACAGTTTGAAACTTAAAATCAAAATTAAAATAAAAAAAAAATTAATAAGTTAATATTATAGTAAAAACTTGTCTTTACCTTCGCCTTCGTAATTCGAGCGATTTAAAACCTCTTCGATTCTATTAAAAAAAAATTGCATGCAGCTCCAGTTTGAGCGTGTGTGATGCTCCTCTGGCCGTACCAGACCGAGAAATTTACATACTTAATATTATTATTCTTCCTGCTAGGACATCGATTCTTCTTGAAATGATATGATTCGAGAAGAAAGTGTAGAGGTATCTCTATATATTGCAATGCCAAGCCTCCAAGTGTATTTCTGCTATGAAAAAGCTCGTCGTACAAAATATTTGCCATTCGAAGGCGGCTTAAAACTGTAGGAGGAGGAGCTCGGCCAAACACCTGACAGAAGTGTATGCGCCAATTATTTATTTATTTCTTTTATATTAAGTAAGGACTTAGCCTGGTGTAGCTCACAGGTTGGTGATGTTCGTCACTTGTGAAATCTTCCGTGATGATATTTTGTCCTTGGTCAGAAGGGGCTCAGGTCCTATTGATTTCCAGGCTGTAAATATGTTCCAACTCAAAAATTTAATATCAGTTTAAACAATTTTTAAGCTAATACTAATTACATATCAACTGAAATATATTATACAAAATAATCCGAGTAACTGAATCCTTGTAAATGTGAAAACATTATTATTGTCAAATTCAAATTCCTTTTTTTAATGTTTTGAAATCAGTCGGTACAGAGAAAGCAATTCAAAATGTTATGGATGGTAATTTTGGATAATTTGAAATGAAATTGTTGAAAACAATAAAAATTGCTATTCAGTTGAGAAAAAAAGTTTAACGAAAGAAGTGTCTTTGATGAAAATACAGCGTAAAATCTTGAGAGATGCATTCAATCCACTTTTAATTTCCGGGAGCTTCCATTTTGTGTATAGCCTGCAGTCCAACAATGCGTGTGAGAAAATTTACATACGAGCACAAAATTAAATAACATTTTAAATTTTAAATTAAATTAAATCATAAATGTTGAAATGTTCATTGCATTCTCTCAAGCCATAACTTCTTCTGCTGGTGGTCATAAACTATTGATGCCTTTTTTGGGGTGGTCGAAAATACGTGGACTATTTGCATCTTCATCCGGAGGTTTTTCAGCAGTCGCGCGTAGTAGGAAATTCATACCAGTTTACCCAAATTTATAGCATTTGACTGAATTTTAGTAAATATACTTGCGAAAAATTGTTTACCAAAATTTATGCAGTTTTTTATAAATTGTAAAGATTTCGGTCTTTTTTGTCGCTTTACGAAATACTTTTTCTTACCCTAATTTTCACAAACCTTAGCAACAAGTTCATTCTAATTATTGTTGCAGAAACTCCTGAATGCCATAAAAATCCAATAACCATTAGGGGCCATCAAAAAAATGTAGATTCCTTCATCTGGGGAACAACATCAACACGCACACCACAAATTGGAGGAGACGCTCGGCCGAAGGTTTGTTTGTAGACAGCGAATTAATATCACCATTTCGGTTGATTATTCGATTTTAATATTTCTCAGCTCAAATAAAAAGCGGCGCATTTTTCAAATTCTTAAACTAACCGTTTACCATACAAAGTGAAGTCCAAACAAACAAGACTGAGATAAAATAGAAACGGCAGGAGCTTTGTTCTGATAACTTATAGTTTATTTATTCAAAATAATCCCCTCTGATCTCGATACACTGTTTTGTGCGATCTAAAAGCTTTTTCAAGGAGTGTTTCAGGTCATTGACCGGAATGTCCTTCAGCATGTCGGTATAAGCCTTTCGGATGGCCTCTAGGGACGCAAAATGTTTTCCTTTCATGGTTTTTCGGTGATTACTGATTTTGGGCGGCCCGTATTTGCATTGCCATTTATGCTCTCACAACCATCTCTGAAACGTGTGAACCACTCATGAACTCTGGCACGGGATAGACAATCAACGCCATACAATTTTTTCATCAATTCAAATGTTTCGGTAAAGGTTCTACCGATTTTAAAACAAAATTTGATATAAGCTGTTTGTTCGAAACTCAGTTTTGTACCGATCATTGGCTGAATAATATCACGATGCTTCGCGTCTTACTCTGACTGAGAGAAGGAAGCAAAAGAGGTTGGCTTAGAGACAAGCAAGGACAAGAAAGAGCACCTTCTGGCAGCATACAAAGAGTCTTTACGTATTGGGACACATGTTACATGCAGCTATCATTAGCGTCCTTTTATGTGGTGCAGAAACGTTGGACAATACTTTAAAAAGATGAGAAGAACTGTTTTAAGTTTACGAGGGTCCTTTTTTGAATGAGATTTATGGCACTATAATGAATTGCTGATTTATTGTAGGCACCTGCTATTAATACTTACACTGATTTGAAAAAACTGCTTTTTTGTTATCCAGAAAAAATTTCATGTGCTCGTGAAACTAAAGCTTTTGTAACGCACCATACACAGTTTTTCCTTTTATAATGAATTAAATTTTTTAAACGACTTTAAAGTTGCAAAGGGAAAATGTAATAGAGGTATCCACTGCGTATATTCATACTTTAGTTCAGAGGGAGAAAGTTCAACTATTTGTTTTTATGTTTTTATAAAACAGCAAGACGAACAAACTTGTGGTATGTATTCCTGCATATGTACATATAACTCTATTTCATATTTTTTTAAAAGCACATCTTTCAAAGGGCATTATTGTTCTATAGTTATAAGGCAAAACATTTTGTTTTAACAGTTGGATAAACACTTTTTCAGTTGGTATCCATATCTAGGATACATTTTTCAAGGAACGTAATTGCTCTATATATGTCCTGGCGAAAAGAAAACAATTAATATTTGATAATAGTTGGGAAATATTCTTTCACTTTATATCGGTTTTAATATTTTAGATTGTATAAGTAGTATTCAAAACTATTTTTTGAACATTTTGTCCTTTAAAAATTTAAAGTCCTTTACAAAATTTAATTAATGTAGCAATACCATGCAAGTTCTATAGTTTTAATTATTAATAAGGATTTCCCTGGATATCTTTTACTGTCGCACGGTGGAATATATAACAAATTAGACAGGTGCCGCCTAACCTCCATGGTTATCCATAATTAGTTATAAGAAAAACCTATAGAACACTCACATTGACATATTTCTCTGCACCTTTTTGAGCCAAGCTAATTAATGTTTAAATATTTTGAATAAAATTAACCAAAATAAATATTTTGAATAAAATTAAACCAAATAAATTAAAACTTGAATTTTATTCCATTTAAATTAATATCAATTCTTATTCCACTAAAAGGCGATGCTCATTTAAGCATTTAATTTAGCATTGAAATGAAATGTTTGCGATAAATTCCGGTAGCGTATATAAAAATTTACTACAATCAGATTTACTGTTGCAGCTGTCGTAATGCGCACTGTGACACATTAGTCATATTTGGTATCAGATAGCAAAGAATAACACAAAGCAAAGCCACAACAAAATCAGCAATAAATCAAATATGTACACAAGCGGAAGTAGACAAATACACACACAAACAATAACAAATAGAAATTCGTTTGATATTCCAGCCATTGGCAGAGGAAAGCTAAAATAACAGCAAAACATAAACACACAATCCACACTTTCATTCATACATACGAGCACAAGCATGTGTGATGTAAAGCCTAAATGTATGCACGATTATATTCAAATATAGTCATAAGTGAAAGACATGTCTACAGCGATTTGTGGCCCCATATAGTGTGTGTGTGTGTATGTGTGGGTGTATCGCTACAATGGTGGCGCCATAATCTGCACTTCCAGAGATTGAAAGCATTGCCCTATGCGTGTGTGGGATCAATCGATTGCGAAGGTGATCCTGCGTGTGATGGTTTGTGCTAGGCGTAATTACGCATTACTTTTTATTTGTTGTTTTGTATTTTTTTCTATATTACCCAATGACAGTAACAAAAGAAGAGAAGCATTAAACGGCGACATTCAGCTGTGAGGAAAAATTACGAAAAACGATTGACTAGAAAAAATTAGTGTGTGCATTGGTTGAGGGCGAACTATTAAATTAAAAAAAAAGTGTGTAATAAATGAGAGCACAATAAAAGTTGATATGTTACCCCGATTCGATCCCAGAGGAAATACATACATGTTCTTCATAACCATATATTATTTTGTGTTCATTTCGTTTTTTTAATAAAATTACTTTAATTTGGTAATGCATTCAATAGGAAATGGAGAAATAAAAGTGTCCAAAAACTACCCGATGGCATTATTCATAAAGCAAAAAAAAAACAAAAACCACATTGCAGCGATGGCAAAAAATCCAAAACCAACTCTTCAAGTTGGCCGATAAACTTACCCCAAATCCGTCGAGATTTTATGGCCCTTTCACCATTTGATCTCCAGAGTTTTGATCTCTAGTTGGTCACAATAAGCTGCTAACCGGTATTACGGAGCCTTTCGGACTGTTGTACTATGCACACTTGCCGCCAATTACCACCACAATATTTAGGATAATCCGAACCTCGAGGGAAGAATGGAGACGAGCCGTTGTAAGAGAGTTGGCTCAAAGCTCGATGGTAAAGTGGCTGCCGCTGTGATGCGATACCCAGAGATGTTTAATATCTACATTGCCACTAACAGACTATAAAAGCTTTTAAAAGAATCGACCTTCAAAATAAGCATAAAATGCGGAACATTTCTTAACCAGAGAGCTAAAACATAATCGGAACACTACTATGCCCCAGAATCCAGCGCAAAATAGCGCTTTGCTGTCGAAGACATCGTAGATATCTTCGAGTTAGTCGCTACCGTTAGATACTGCGATGACAACCCGATTATCTACAAATGCGCAAGGACTTGTCAACTTTGCGGCCTAGTCAGTTGTATAGATTTCGAAGGTGTAGCCTAAGAGCCAAAGGTTTTTTGGGATCTAAGAGCCAAAAATATTTTGCTTCAGTCTGCTTCTGATTCAAAAATCCATAAACCTCAGCCTAATAGTACACTAAGCGGAAGCGCAGTCTTAGCAACAGAAAATTTCAAATAAAAAATTAAATAATAAATCTAAGAGTATCTTCCAATTGTTACTAAGAGCGGACTGCTCGAATACGCCAGTTTAGCAATGAGAATTTGGCCTTCCAACAGCTAACTTCCAATATATTAGCAACAGTTTCAGTCTCCAGTCTTTACCAGGCGTAATCTGGCACGAGTAAAGCGAGTTATGCGCTTTTCTTCGAGTGAAATGTGGAGCCAAAAATAACACGTCGAAATTTTTCCACTTTCGGCAGCTTTAGATTTGCACCATTAAATGAAGCAATTTCGAAATTGTCTATTTTATCTCATTTCGTTAGTGGCATAATCCAATTATGAAGATTTTTCCCCTTGTCCGTTCCTTCCCGTCCCCTTTACCTTCTTAATATTGCCGTAGCCGTCAAGATAAATCTTCCTATGATCGAAATAACTGGATCTTTCGAGAGTCCGACATCCGTTGTTCTTGTCCAGAAGATACGGCATATAATTCTGAGGCACTTTCTGACAAACCTATGAAGACGTCGACTTATGTGGTCAGACACAAGCCAATTTTCAGAACCATATAGAACAGATTTTACGCCGATACTGAAGATTTAAGTTTTTAGTGACAGGGTGAGAGATCGCCACAGTATGCTTAGCTTGCGAAACGCAGTTCGTGCTTTACAAATATAAGCTGCTACACCTGGCTGCAATAGACGGGTACAAAACTGCCTTAAGCGATCTACCTTTGCAGTAGGAATGTTGAATTTCTCATGATCCTCTCCATCAACTTAAGAACAAATTTCGAAAAAAAAAATTTCGTCATAAAAACCTGATGTACCCTTGCGGCCACGATACAGTGGTGAAAAATCATCTGAAAGCAAAAATCAAAAAATGCTTAATCTACACATCAATGGCTATCGTCGTACGTGGTTTTTTATTTTATTATTATTATTTTTTTTTTTTTGAGAAAATTGTGCAGCTTTGAAAAATGAGTTTGTGTTTTTACCGTTTTTTTTGTTTTCGAAAGGCTTGAAAAATATTAATTTTTGGAATTTTTAAAAACGGCTGTGTACGACTGTAGCCAATACATGTACAACAATTAAAAAAAAATTAAAATCGGTTCATAAGTCTTCGAGAAATCAAGGCCACCGTGTTCAGAAAAGTCACTACCTGCACTTATTGTATTGGGTATAACTTCGTCAATTTTCAAGATTTTAAGTTAACATTTATTTTTACATATTATTTTTTTACATATTACTAGCATTTCCCAGTGGGCTTCGCACCACCATACATAAAATGTTTTTTTTATATCGCAAGAAATTTTTCATATTAAGAATTTATAGAACTCGTAAAATGTTTAAACAGTTGAATTAGTTGATTTTTTTCATTCAACATACTTTCTAAAGATGTCACAATAGCCTTTTCTGTACTTTTTTAAAATTTGATTGTGGTGGTCACCTATATACAGGTAAGGTGAAAGAGCCGATAAAAACTTGTAATTAAACTTCGATTCTTTAATTTCCATTTCAATTTTTTACGCTAAATAAATTATGCTAAAATAAATAAAGTTCAAAATGTTTTTCCAGTCCCTGAATACTCCAGTTTTTATTATATTTTCGTCCAAAATTAATATTAACATAATACACTTACAACCACAACAGTATAACAGAAACGCTTATAAGCGGCTGTGTATTTGTTGTTGTTTTCCCCATACAGGCATTTCGTATGAGAGGAAACCATTACTCACATAAAATGTCATAACTCAAGAACGGCTGCACCGATTTCAATCAAACTTCACACAAACCACCTCCTCAAAGATAGAAAAGAACTCTAAAATTTTTGTGTCAATCGGTTCGGCGGTTCTTGAGTTATAAGATTACCAAGGAAATGTAACTTCTTTTTATGTATATAGAATGTTTGCTCGTCTTGCGCGTGGCATTCTTTCAGTACAATATATTACTAATTAAATGTAATAGCGAAATATTGAAAATTATTTCAAAAAACAGGATATTACAGGCATTTCGTATGAGAGGAAACCATTACTCACATAAAATGTCAGGAACGGCTGCACCGATTTCAATCAAATTGATCGTAGACTACACTGTTGTTGTTGGTCTTGAGGTTAAGCGGTTTTCTGCTGCACGTCGATACGGCGTACACTTTGGCGTTTACAAACACAAAACAAACAATTCACTTTTGCGGTACGTCCATAGCATTGGCATGTGCTAACAAATTCACAACAAATTAACGTCGTTTGCTATTAATTACAGGCATTTCGTATGAGAGGAAACCATTACTCACATAAAATGTCAGGAACGGCTGCACCGATTTTCTTGCACGTGGTATTCTTTTAGTACAATATATTAGTATTTGAATGTAACAGCAAAAGATTCAAAATTTTTTCAAAAAACATTATATTACTATTTGAATGTAAAAACAAAATATTGAAAATTATTTCAAGAAACAGTATATTACAGGCATTTCGTATGAGAGGAAACCATTACTCACATAAAATGTCAGGAACGGCTGCACCGATTTCAATCAAACTTCACACAAACCACCTCCTCAAAGATAGAAAGGAACTCTGAAATTTTTGTGTTAATCGGTTCGGCGGTTCTTGAGTTATAAGATTACCAAGGAAATGTAACTTCTTTTTATATATATAGATTTTTGAATATATCTACTTTGGGAAAATGCAAAAAAACAAATCGATTTGTTTGAAAAATCACAGTGGTGCATCCCCTTAACAAGTTTGATTGATTTTTTTTGTTAATAATTTTAATTTTTTTTAATATTTTTAAAAATAATAATAATAAAAATAATTATAAAATAATATTTAAAAAAATTGTTTAGATATTTTTTATAATTTTTTATTTATTTTATTATTTTTTTAATAGTTTTTTGATGAAAATACAGTTTATTCTCTTATAAATCATATAAACCTAGCTGTCAAGACATTCTGAAAATTAAAAACACACTTGAACAAATTTCACTGTTCAGTATTTTTAGAAAAATTTTAGATATAAAGGATTAAAACTCATTAAATTTTGGTAAATTAAGTGCAAGTTTCAGGTATATGAAAACTCGCGTTGATTTGTGACAATTTTTTTCCGACTGTCTTATACATTTTCTTCATAAAACGAATATTCGACGCTTTGTTATAAAAAAGAACACATCCATCACAGGCAGCAAACAAAAATTCTAAAAAATCAACAAAATTTTCAGCTAACTGAAACTTGCACCTTGTTATACCAAAATTCAATGGGCTACAACTCTACATACTTAAAATTTTCATCAAACTTTATTGCATTTTTTTTTTTACTTTATACAAAGTTGAAAATTATATGATATATGATTTTTGTAGGAGGATGAATTATGTTTTTCTACAAATTTCCAAAACTTATCAATAACTGCCTGTGCTATAGTTATTTAATGTAGTCTAGCTCACGTCCATACTCTGCCTATCCGATTTCTTTTTTTTTTCGTTCTTTTCGCTTCTGTGTGCCGTCCTGGGTAATTTTATGTTTCGCTTTATTAACTTTATTAAATGTATCTATGTCATTGTTTATTTAACAACCAATAAATTGCTATTATTTATTACTATGGTCACTAGCATTTTGTTAGTGCAATTTGTGCTTACAACTCCCCTGATGCGTTCTTTTCCGATTTCCGTAAATCGCTGAAACGCATTAAACCGAAGCCTTCGTAATGTTGTATGTTAAGACCAGCTGTTTGTTTTCCCATTGATTGATGTGATGGATTTATTTATTTTATTTGAGTTTTATTGTTTTTCACTGCTTGCCTGCAATTTGATAGCTGAAAAATGTGGTATTGTACTCGTATCCTTCGGGTATTTTTGCATTTTTTTCTTTTGCATTTTTTGTGTAAATCGTTTTTGATGAGATTGATTAATGAAAGCTTTGCTTTAGTTGCCGAAACTACGCCACAAAATCTACACATATGCACACACATATATACAAAATTAGTGCAGTAAATAAAATTTGTAATCTTTTTGTTAAGTTTCTAATCCAATTCGTTATGTGGGTAACGATGTTGTATTAGAAACGACCTGTTTTCATCACTTTGAAATATCAATCTCTGTAGTATTTGAGTCAATACTATTTTGCTAATAAATTCACTCAGGTACTGAAGTCAGAGGTTTTTCAATTGGGGTGTCTCATAGTTTATTGTTTGTTTTCCCTATTTGATTTTCTTAAGGTACAAGAATTCATCCAGAACTATATCGAACGCCAACAAAATGTATACAGCATTGAAATTATCAAAGTTCAGTCAAAACTGGCAAATCAAGACCGGAATTAAAAAAAACCTCTTGAGTGTCCGATTGCTTTGAAGAAATCCATCTACTACGTCAACATGCACGTCGGGTTTGGAGGCGCAGAGTTTGTGTTTATATGGGAATAGTAGTACAAAATTGCCCTGTAAAAATGCTTTAAACTCCGGGGTATACGGCGAACTTCTATTTCTTGTCAGGTGGTATGGCGTGGTGGTATGTACAGGGTAATCTTCCTAGCTTTTGGAATTAAATTTAATTCGGCTATAAATAAAGGACGCATGAACATTTTTCAAGTAACTTGTTTTTCTTGGACTTTTACGTCTGGCTTCACATTAACCGTTTCTGTCAATCTAGTTTTTCGGAATTTATCTCATCAATAGCAACTACGATTTCATGTTTGAACTCTTTAATAGCTCACGGATGGTTAGTGTAACATTTGTTCTAATATAAATGGTTGCCCGCAAAAAATATTCTAAAGGAGTCAAATCGCACCTTGCTATCGGCTGATTATTGGATTTCCGAAATGTTTCAAGTTTTTTTAAGGGGTTAGGGGTAGTGAGGGGCCCGAAAAACAATGATTTTTAGTAGTTTATTTTTGCTAGTCAATTGCTTTATTTTACAAAAATAAACTTGACTTAAGTAAAATTTAAACAAAAAATGAATAATTGTAAAAGTTATCGCTGTTTGTGTGGAACCCGTTTCCCAAGACGTCCCTTGCGCTGATCATCACAAGACCTTGGAGATTCATCTAAAATCAATCGGGCAAGAGATATTAGTTTTATTAATAGATAATCTTGTGCCTGATCGAAGCATTTTTTTCAAAATTAACAGTATGGCGGCCTCAGGAAAAATTTTTCAGATTTTCGAGAAAACAACAAACAATTGATTGTTTAAAAAAATCGAAATTTTTCAAAAATTGAATTTTTGAAATTTTCAAAAGCAGTATACATTTTATTGAAATCTACCAATCGGTTTTTAAATTACGGTGATCACCATTTGAAAAAACATAATTTTGAGAAAAACGCGTTTAAAGTTTTGCCCGAGCCCGAGCGTTTTTTGTTAATTGTTGAATAACTCGAAAAGAATTTTTCGGATTCACTTCAAATTTTCACACAAATTTTTAAGATATTATACTTTAAGAAAATGAAAAATAAGATCCAAAAATGAAAATTCTGACTACCCCTTACCCCTTTGATGTTTGCCAAATTTATTCCAGCGAAAAGCGATCCATTTGGAAAATGTCCAACCACAAGCTAAATTTCTGATACATAGCGCTAGGCTGTAAATGTTAAAATGTATGCACAAATAAATGTACATAAATTTATGTTTTTTCCCCTTTTTTTGTTGTTTGCTTAGTTATATACAAATCATTTTAATTTAATACAACCTAATCGCATTTTCTACTAATGACTTGCCTGGACTAGATGGATGGCCTTATTCTGTAGAGCACTCCGTTTAGTGGTTGATTTGCTCAATTGAACTAAGTGCCTGCTAATTATTCATAATTCCCTTGCTTCCTTTGCATATGCTTTTTTATGCCTATTGTATTTTTTGATTGATTTATTATTTCAAGCCACACTTGACTGAATAGAGCCGAAGCGATTTTGTACACTTTTTGCCTGTTAAGGCTAACAATAATTTACGCTGACACTGTTTATATTTTTCGCCCTTACTACTTCCAATTTGGATTATAGGTACAATAAAAAATATAACAAACTAAGTTTTGTCGCACTATCGTGCTATCGGATGATTAACTAGGAAGAATTGTTGTAGTCATTATATTATTTCCCCAACACTTTTGCGCTTGTTGCATGTCTCTGACAAAATCCACCAATACATACATACATATATATAAATGCCTTTAGTTGAGTTATAGTTATTTTTTCAAAAATTTATTTGTATTTTTGTTACTACCTTCTTTTCTGTGTTTTTTTTTTCTTGTTTTTTTTTTTTTTTGTTTACTTCCTTTCATTTATTTTCGTTTTTCCTCGCCCTGAAGTAGTGAAAGTCAAAGTCAATGGTGTTTGGCAAAAGTAACAAAGTGATTTGCTTTTTTCCTTTTGCACTATTTGCCAATTGTAGAGCTATTAGCGAACAGTTTTGCAAGGCTTTGGATATGTAGCAGTAGCAGGCATTTCGCATGCCTCTACAGTTTGGGCGGCTGAGAATACCGCAGCGTTTGGGTTAACTGCTATTTTGAATTCGTTTTTGGCGTTTTTAACGTCAGCACGCAATGTTAGTTTTGCAAATATTCTTCTTCTTCATTGCTTCAGTTTTCTTCGTTTTTATTGTACAGCTGAAATTCGCAATTTTTTTGTTTTTTAAACTGCAGCCAATGCCAAAAGGTTTATTTTTAGTTCTGCGGCAAAACATTTGAATTTTATTTTCACGCCATTCCTTTCTCTAAGCCGACTGCGCTAGTGGACTTCATAGGTTATTGTAAGTAGAACTTTGTTCACATAATAGCTATTTCTAATAGCAAATGGAATAAAAATAGATATAAGTTAGGTGAAGCAAACAGTTCTCAAGATTTTTTTCGCTTGACAGTTTTCTGACTAATTCCTGGGCAGGGGAATAAGCGACCAAATGCCGGTCGGACTAGAAGATTTCCATGATTTTATCAACATTTACGAGAACTAGAACACTTAGCTATTGAATTCGGTGCTGCGCTTCAATTGGTTTAAAAATAGCAATAATTTTTGATAATTTTTGTTGTTGACGGGAATGCAACATTCGTGGCATGGTGAAAATGCTTAAGACCGCCAGAAACAAAAACTGCCGAAAATAAACGCGATTTTTGGGCATTTTAATTATTATGCTTTATAATACTAATTCTAAGGACTATAAAACTACATACCCGAAATTTTTCGTGAAATTTCGCTAAAATAAAGAAACTGAATTAGTTTTAAAGGTTTTTTTCGAAGATTTGGGGCTTTATTGTGAAAAAACGGTACAAAATAATTTATTCGAAGTATTGGCCATCGCTAGCTACAACTTTCGCCCATCTTTCGGGCAATTTCCAGATGCCGTTTCTCCAAAATTCTGGCCGCTGCTTCGCTATCCATGACTCAACCCATATTTTGGTAGCCTCGTACGAGGAGAACCGCTGGTCCGCCAAATCGAGACTCATATGCCAGAACAAATGATAATCGGAGGGAGCTATGTCTGGACTATACGGCGGGTGGGGTAACACTTCCCAGCCAAGCGTTCCAAGGTATTTTTTGACAGGTTGAGCAACATGCGGCCGAGCGTTGTCATGTTGCAAAATAACCTTGTCGTGCCTTTTTACCGTTTCCGGCCGTTTTTCTTTCAATGCCCGGCTTAAACGCATCAATTGCAGTCGGTAACGATCCCCCGTGATTGTTTCGCCCGGTTGGAGCAGCTCAAAATATACGACGCCGACCTGATCCCACCAAATGCAGAGCATGATTTTCTTGCCGTGAATATTCTGCTTGGCCGTCGACGTTGATGCGTGGCCGGGCAAACCCCATGATTTTTTGCGTTTTGGGTTATCGTAGTGGATCCATTTTTCGTCGCCAGTCACCACCCGATGCAAAAAACCCTTCCGATTTTGTCGCTCGATCAGCAATTCGCACGTAAAAAATCGCCGTTCGACGTCGCGCAGCTTCAACTCGTACGGGACCCAATGTCCTTGCTTTTGGATCATTCCCATCGCTTTTAGACGCTTGCAAACGGTTGATTTATCAACGCCCAATGATTCAGCAAGCTCTTCTTGGGTTTGGCACGAGTCCTCGTTTACCAATTCCCCCAATTCGGCGTCCTCGAACTTTTTGGGCTGGCCAAGACGCTCCTTGTCTTCGATGTGAAAATCACCACTTTTGAATCGTCGAAACCAGTACTCACATGTTGAAATCGACGGAGTATGGTCTAGGTAGGCCTCCTGCAGCAATTCACGGGCTTGGGCTGTATTTTTTTTCAAATTGAAGCAGAAAAGCAAAGCTTCCCGCAAATTGGGTTTCGACGGCACGAAAGTTGACATACCCGGAGCACGAAAACACTGCGTTGTTTATACTTCAGTGAAATGACAGATACTGATAAGCAAAGCCTAGGGATGAGGCTTTGTCATGAATATATATTCAGTATTGCCAACGCGATAAAGTGATAAATAGCTTCATCTGTGTGTCAGCTTTAAAACTAATTCAACCTCCCAATAATATTTTTTGAATTTTTTTTATTTTACACGATTTATTGGAAAAGGATTTAGATTTTTTCACCTTACACGATTTTTTGAAAGCTGTCATACTTCTCTCCTAATTTTCCATATGGGGCTTGCACTTTTTTACGAAATTTTTTTTTTCACACATTTCTAAGGAATCTATCTACCGTGTAAAAACAGAGTTGGGTATATATGTTAAATTTCATATTCAAGTTCGATACCTGACAATGTGGCCTACCATCTAACAATAATTATAACTGGAAGGGTTTCTTGACTAAGTCAATAGGTCTGGCTTAAAGTATTGAAAGTCGATATACAATTAATGGACATAAGTCCGAGTCGAAAGTTTTAGTGAGCTTACATATGTAGCCCTCAAAGTGCATTCATATATTTAGTACTTTTTATTTAATTTTATTCTACTTTTTCTTTTTGCTATTCCTTCTTTTTGATTTTATTTGAATATACTGTTGATTCTTTTCGGCCATTTTTATTTTCGTTTTAACTTTTTTATTTCTGTGTAATTTCTATTCACTTCATTTTAGCCTTCTTTTAATTTCACTTTTTCTCCACTTAACAAGCAAACAATTTTTTGGTTTTTCTGCATTTGATTTACCACAAAAAAAAACCAAAAAAAAAAGGAAGTACCTAGTTTTCGTTCCTGCCACACTTCTAAAGCGTTGCCAAGCCCCGATGTCAGAGCCAAAGTCATTTGTTGCCGCTACACACCTACATAGGTTCACTGCGTCTATTTCCTTGGCGTGCAAATGGCTTACATACATACACATATTGCCCAATTCATTGCTCATGCTTTTCAACTTTTTTTAAGCAATTTTCCTTCGTATCTTACATTGAATTTACTTTTTCTTTAATTTAGGCGAAGTTGATGGTTGAAGTTTGAGGAATGCTAAACAGCCAAAAACAACCTTAAACTTTATTTAAGGCTATGAAATGCCACACAAAGTAGATTGTGAAGGTTTACAATTTACTGCAATCAATTTAGACAGCTTTAACTTAATGAAAGTGCGACCGTACAAGGGGAGTTATCATGAAAAGAGTGTGAAATGTTATGTAAATGCTTTGATGCGTGTGTTTATTTATTGAGAGCAGTGGCTAAACAAAATATTTATCGCAGCTCGGACTGCCTCTTGCCACGCGGACTACCTAAGAAATTTATTAAAGCCAACTGTATTCACACAAATCGGGTACTTGTTGTACTACCTGTCACAGATCTGAAACTGATAAATGTGGCTTGTTAGCACACACAAAGTCTGTCATTGGTTCCATGAGCTTGATGACAGTTACAAAAGGCCATAGGTGACTTGAAGCTCAGGCTGGCATGAACCTATCAATGGTCAAAATCCTGGCTCTAATGAAGAACTAGAACTGCTATCGAAAGGATTCATATCGAAAAGGATCATATGTCGGAGATTTTAGTCATCGTAGATCTTTGGCCAGTGACCAGTAAGTTGGATGAAATGGAAAAGTATGGCGAGCCCACTTATAATAAGAAACTGGAATTAATTGTATCATAAGCAGGTCAATAGTTGCAAAGATA